>NW_027513707.1:0-149762 GCF_048772815.1 Callospermophilus lateralis
ACAAAACACTTGAACACACGCTCACCCTCTACAGTCAGAACAGACAAAACACCTGAACACACGCTCACCCTCTACAGTCAGTACAGACAAAACACCTGAACACACGCTCACCCTCTACACTCAGAACAGACAAAACACCTGAACTCACACTCGCGCTATACACTCAGAACAGACAAAACATCTGAACACACGCTCGCCCTCTACAGTCAGAACACAAAACACCTGAACACACGCTCACCCTCTACACTCAGAACAGACAAAACACCTGAACTCACACTCGCGCTATACACTCAGAACAGACAAAACATCTGAACACACGCTCGCCCTCTACAGTCAGAACACACAAAACACCTGAACACACCCTCGCCCTCTACACTCAGAACAGACAAAACACCTGAACTCACACTCGCGCTATACACTCAGAACAGACAAAACATCTGAACACACGCTCGCCCTCTACAGTCAGAACACACAAAACTTCTGAACACACGCTCGCCCTCTACAGTCAGAACACACAAAACACCTGAACACACCCTCGCCCTCTACAGTCAGAACACACAAAACACCTGAACACACACTCGCCCTCTACAGTCAGAACAGACAAAACACCTGAACACACACTCGCACTCTACACTCAGACCAGAAAAAACACCTGAACACACGCTCACCCTCTACACTCAGAACAGACAAAACACCTGAACACACACTCGCCCTCTACAGTCAGAAGAGACAAAACACCTGAACACACGCTCGCCCTCTACCCTGAGAACAGACAAAACACCTGAACACACCCTCGCCCTCTACAGTCAGAACAGACAAAACACCTGAACACACACACTCCCTCTACAGTCAGAACAGACAAAACACCTGAACACACCCTCGCCCTCTACACTCAGAACAGACAAAACACCTGAACACACACTCGCCCTCTACACTCAAAACAGACAAAACACCTGAACACACCCTCGCCCTCTACACTCAAAACAGACAAAACACCTGAACACACGCTCACCCTCTACACTCAGAATAGAAAAAACACCTGAACACACACTCGCCCTCTACAGTCAGAAGAGACAAAACACCTAAACACACGCTCGCCCTCTACCCTGAGAACAGACAAAACACCTGAACACACCCTCGCCCTCTGCAGTCAGAACAGATAAAACACCTGAACACACGGTCGCCCTCTACAGTCAGAACAAACAAAACACCTGAACACACCCTCGCCCTCTAAACTCAGAACAGACAAAACACCTGAACACACGGTCGCCCTCTACAGTCAGAACAAACAAAACACCTGAACACACCCTCGCCCTCTACACTCAGAACAGATAAAACACCTGAACACACGGTCGCCCTCTACAGTCAGAACAAACAAAACACCTGAACACACCCTCGCCCTCTACACTCAGAACAGACAAAACACCTGAACACACGCTCACCCTCTACACTCAGAATAGAAAAAACACCTGAACACACACTCGCCCTCTACAGTCAGAAGAGACAAAACACCTAAACACACGCTCGCCCTCTACCCTGAGAACAGACAAAACACCTGAACACACCCTCGCCCTCTGCAGTCAGAACAGACAAAACACCTGAAGACACGCACTCCCTCTACAGTCAGAACAGACAAAACACCTGAACACATGCTCACCCTCTACAGTCAGAACAGACAAAACACCTGAACACACGCTCGCCCTCTACAGTAAGAACAGACAAAACACCTGAACACACCCTCGCCCTCTACATTCAGAACAGACAAAACACCTGAACACAGGCTCGCCCTCTACACTCACAACAGACAAAACACCTGAACACACGCTCGCCCTCTACAGTCAGAACAGACAAAACAGCTGAACACACGCTCACCCTATACACTCAGAACAGACAAAACACCTGAACACACGCTCGCCCTCTACACTCAGAACAGACAAAACACCTGAACACACGCTCGCCCTCTACAGTCAGACAGACAAAACACCTGAACACAGACTCACCCTCCACACTCAGAACAGACAAAACACCTGAACACACGCTCGCCCTCTACAGTCAGAACAGACATAACACCTGAACACACACACTCCCTCTACAGTCAGAACAGACAAAACACCTGAACACATGCTCACCCTCTACAGTCAGAACAGACAAAACACCTGAACACACGCTCGCCCTCTACAGTAAGAACAGACAAAACACCTGAACACACACTCACCCTCCACACTCAGAACAGACAAAACACCTGAACACACGCTCACCCTCTACACTCAGAACAGACAAAACACCTGAACACACCCTCGCCCTCTACACTCAGAACAGATAAAACACCTGAACACACGCTCGCCCTCTACAGTCAGAACAGACAAAACACCTGAACACACGCACGCCCTTTACAGTCAGAACAGACAAAACACCTGAAAACACACTCACCCTCCACACTCAGAACAGACAAAACACCTGAACACACACTCGCCCTCTACAGTCAGAAGAGACAAAACACCTGAACACACGCTCGCCCTCTACCCTGAGAACAGACAAAACACCTGAACACACCCTCGCCCTCTACAGTCAGAACAGACAAAGCACCTGAACACACGCACTCCCTCTACAATCAGAACATACAAAACACCTGAACACACGCTCACCCTCTACAGTCAGAACAGACAAAACACCTGCACACACGCTCACCCTCTACACTCAGAACAGACAAAACTCCTGAACACACCCTCGCCCTCTACACTCAGAATACATAAAACACCTGAACACACGCTCACCCTCTACAGTCAGAACAGACAAAACACCTGAACACAAACTCACCCTCCACACTCAGAACAGACAAAACACCTGAACACACCCTCGCCCTCTACAGTCAGAACAGACAAAACACCTGAACACACGCTCACCCTCTACACTCAGAACAGATAAAACACCTGAACACACGCTCACCCTCTAGAGTCAGAACAGACAAAACACTTGAACACACACTCACCCTCCACACTCAGAACAGACAAAACACCTGAACACACACTCGCCCTCTACAGTCAGAAGAGACAAAACACCTGAACACACGCTCGCCCTCTACCCTGAGAACAGACAAAACACCTGAACACACCCTCGCCCTCTACAGTCAGAACAGACAAAGCACCTGAACACACGCACTCCCTCTACAGTCAGAACAGACAAAACACCTGAACACATGCTCACCCTCTACAGTCAGAACAGACAAAACACCTGAACACACGCTCGCCCTCTACAGTAAGAACAGACAAAACACCTGAACACACACTCACCCTCCACACTCAGAACAGACAAAACACCTGAACACACGCTCACCCTCTACACTCAGAACAGACAAAACACCTGAACACACCCTCGCCCTCTACACTCAGAACAGATAAAACACCTGAACACACGCTCGCCCTCTACAGTCAGAACAGACAAAACACCTGAACACACGCACGCCCTTTACAGTCAGAACAGACAAAACACCTGAAAACACACTCACCCTCCACACTCAGAACAGACAAAACACCTGAACACACACTCGCCCTCTACAGTCAGAAGAGACAAAACACCTGAACACACGCTCGCCCTCTACCCTGAGAACAGACAAAACACCTGAACACACCCTCGCCCTCTACAGTCAGAACAGACAAAGCACCTGAACACACGCACTCCCTCTACAATCAGAACATACAAAACACCTGAACACACGCTCACCCTCTACAGTCAGAACAGACAAAACACCTGCACACACGCTCACCCTCTACACTCAGAACAGACAAAACTCCTGAACACACCCTCGCCCTCTACACTCAGAATACATAAAACACCTGAACACACGCTCACCCTCTACAGTCAGAACAGACAAAACACCTGAACACAAACTCACCCTCCACACTCAGAACAGACAAAACACCTGAACACACCCTCGCCCTCTACAGTCAGAACAGACAAAACACCTGAACACACGCTCACCCTCTACACTCAGAACAGATAAAACACCTGAACACACGCTCACCCTCTAGAGTCAGAACAGACAAAACACTTGAACACACACTCACCCTCCACACTCAGAACAGACAAAACACCTGAACACACACTCGCCCTCTACAGTCAGAAGAGACAAAACACCTGAACACACGCTCGCCCTCTACCCTGAAAACAGACAAAACACCTGAACACACCCTCGCCCTCTACAGTCAGAACAGACAAAGCACCTGAACACACGCACTCCCTCTACAATCAGAACATACAAAACACCTGAACACACGCTCACCCTCTACAGTCAGAACAGACAAAACACCTGCACACACGCTCACCCTCTACACTCAGAACAGACAAAACTCCTGAACACACCCTCGCCCTCTACACTCAGAATACATAAAACACCTGAACACACGCTCACCCTCTACAGTCAGAACAGACAAAACACCTGAACACAAACTCACCCTCCACACTCAGAACAGACAAAACACCTGAACACACCCTCGCCCTCTACAGTCAGAACAGACAAAACACCTGAACACACGCTCACCCTCTACACTCAGAACAGATAAAACACCTGAACACACGCTCACCCTCTAGAGTCAGAACAGACAAAATACTTGAACACACACTCACCCTCCACACTCAGAACAGACAAAACACCTGAACACACCCTCGCCCTCTACAGTCAGAACAGACAAAACACCTGAACACACCCTCGACCTCTACACTCAGAACAGACAAAACACCTGAACACACCCTCGCCCTCTACACTCAGAACAGACAAAACACCTGAACACACCCTCGCCCTCCAAACTCAGAACAGACAAAACACCTAAACACACGCTCACCCTCTACAGTCAGAACAGACAAAACACCTGAACACACCCTCGCCCACTACACTCAGAACAGATAAAGCACCTGAACATACGCTCACCCTGTACAGTCAGAACAGACAAAACACCTGAACACACACTCACCCTCCACACTCAGAACAGACAAAACACCTGAACAACGCTCGCCCTCTACACTCAGAACAGACAAAACACCTGAACACACGCTCTCCCTCTACACTCAGAACAGAGAAAACACCTGAACACACGCTCACCTTCTACACTCAGAACAGACAAAACACCTGAACAACGCTCGCCCTCTACACTCAGAACAGACAAAACACCTGAACACACGCTCACCCTATACACTCAGAACAGAAAAAACACCTGAACACACACTCGCGCTCTACACTCAGAACAGACAAAACACCTGAACACACACTCGCGCTCTACACTCAGAACAGACAAAACATCTGAACACACGCTCGCCCTCTACAGTCAGAACACACAAAACACCTGAACACACGCTCGTCCTCTACAGTCAGAACAGACAAAACACCTGAACACACACTCGCCCTCTACAGTCAGAACAGACAAAACACCTGAACACACACTCGCACTCTACACTCAGACCAGAAAAAACACCTGAACACACGCTCACCCTCTACACTCAGAACAGAAAAAACACCTGAACACACGTTCGCGCTCTACACTCAGAACAGACAAAACACCTGAACACACGCTCACCCTCTACAGTCAGAACAGAAAAAACACCTGAACACACGCTCACCCTCTACAGTCAGAACAGACAAAACACCTGAACACACGCTCACCCTCTACAGTCAGTACAGACAAAACATCTGAACACACGCTCACCCTCTACACTCAGAACAGACAAAACACCTGAACTCACACTCGCGCTATACACTCAGAACAGACAAAACATCTGAACACACGCTCGCCCTCTACAGTCAGAACAGACAAAACACCTGAACACACGCTCACCCTCTACAGTCAGAACACACAAAACACCTGAACACACGCTCGTCCTCTACAGTCAGAACAGACAAAACACTTGAACACACGCTCACCCTCTACAGTCAGAACAGACAAAACACCTGCACACACGCTCACCCTCTACACTCAGAACAGACAAAACACCTGAACACACACTCGCGCTCTACACTCAGAACAGACAAAACATCTGAACACACGCTCGCCCTCTACAGTCAGAACACACAAAACACCTGAACACACGCTCGTCCTCTACAGTCAGAACAGACAAAACACCTGAACACACACTCGCCCTCTACAGTCAGAACAGACAAAACACCTGAACACACACTCGCACTCTACACTCAGACCAGAAAAAACACCTGAACACACGCTCACCCTCTACACTCAGAACAGAAAAAACACCTGAACACACGTTCGCGCTCTACACTCAGAACAGACAAAACACCTGAACACACCCTCGCCCTCCAAACTCAGAACAGACAAAACACCTAAACACACGCTCACCCTCTACAGTCAGAACAGACAAAACACCTGAACACACCCTCGCCCACTACACTCAGAACAGATAAAGCACCTGAACATACGCTCACCCTGTACAGTCAGAACAGACAAAACACCTGAACACACACTCACCCTCCACACTCAGAACAGACAAAACACCTGAACAACGCTCGCCCTCTACACTCAGAACAGACAAAACACCTGAACACACGCTCTCCCTCTACACTCAGAACAGAGAAAACACCTGAACACACGCTCACCTTCTACACTCAGAACAGACAAAACACCTGAACAACGCTCGCCCTCTACACTCAGAACAGACAAAACACCTGAACACACGCTCACCCTATACACTCAGAACAGAAAAAACACCTGAACACACACTCGCGCTCTACACTCAGAACAGACAAAACACCTGAACACACACTCGCGCTCTACACTCAGAACAGACAAAACATCTGAACACACGCTCGCCCTCTACAGTCAGAACACACAAAACACCTGAACACACGCTCGTCCTCTACAGTCAGAACAGACAAAACACCTGAACACACACTCGCCCTCTACAGTCAGAACAGACAAAACACCTGAACACACACTCGCACTCTACACTCAGACCAGAAAAAACACCTGAACACACGCTCACCCTCTACACTCAGAACAGAAAAAACACCTGAACACACGTTCGCGCTCTACACTCAGAACAGACAAAACACCTGAACACACGCTCACCCTCTACAGTCAGAACAGAAAAAACACCTGAACACACGCTCACCCTGTACAGTCAGAACAGACAAAACACCTGAACACACGCTCACCCTCTACAGTCAGTACAGACAAAACATCTGAACACACGCTCACCCTCTACACTCAGAACAGACAAAACACCTGAACTCACACTCGCGCTATACACTCAGAACAGACAAAACATCTGAACACACGCTCGCCCTCTACAGTCAGAACAGACAAAACACCTGAACACACGCTCACCCTCTACAGTCAGAACACACAAAACACCTGAACACACGCTCGTCCTCTACAGTCAGAACAGACAAAACACTTGAACACACGCTCACCCTCTACAGTCAGAACAGACAAAACACCTGAACACACGCTCACCCTCTACAGTCAGTACAGACAAAACACCTGAACACACGCTCACCCTCTACACTCAGAACAGACAAAACACCTGAACTCACACTCGCGCTATACACTCAGAACAGACAAAACATCTGAACACACGCTCGCCCTCTACAGTCAGAACACAAAACACCTGAACACACGCTCACCCTCTACACTCAGAACAGACAAAACACCTGAACTCACACTCGCGCTATACACTCAGAACAGACAAAACATCTGAACACACGCTCGCCCTCTACAGTCAGAACACACAAAACATCTGAACACACGCTCGCCCTCTACAGTCAGAACACACAAAACACCTGAACACACCCTCGCCCTCTACAGTCATAACAGACAAAACACCTGAACACACACTCGCCCTCTACACTCAGAACAGACAAAACACCTGAACTCACACTCGCGCTATACACTCAGAACAGACAAAACATCTGAACACACGCTCGCCCTCTACAGTCAGAACACACAAAACTTCTGAACACACGCTCGCCCTCTACAGTCAGAACACACAAAACACCTGAACACACCCTCGCCCTCTACAGTCAGAACACACAAAACACCTGAACACACACTCGCCCTCTACAGTCAGAACAGACAAAACACCTGAACACACACTCGCACTCTACACTCAGACCAGAAAAAACACCTGAACACACGCTCACCCTCTACACTCAGAACAGACAAAACACCTGAACACACACTCGCCCTCTACAGTCAGAAGAGACAAAACACCTGAACACACGCTCGCCCTCTACCCTGAGAACAGACAAAACACCTGAACACACCCTCGCCCTCTACAGTCAGAACAGACAAAACACCTGAACACACACACTCCCTCTACAGTCAGAACAGACAAAACACCTGAACACACCCTCGCCCTCTACACTCAGAACAGACAAAACACCTGAACACACACTCGCCCTCTACACTCAAAACAGACAAAACACCTGAACACACCCTCGCCCTCTACACTCAAAACAGACAAAACACCTGAACACACGCTCACCCTCTACACTCAGAATAGAAAAAACACCTGAACACACACTCGCCCTCTACAGTCAGAAGAGACAAAACACCTAAACACACGCTCGCCCTCTACCCTGAGAACAGACAAAACACCTGAACACACCCTCGCCCTCTGCAGTCAGAACAGATAAAACACCTGAACACACGGTCGCCCTCTACAGTCAGAACAAACAAAACACCTGAACACACCCTCGCCCTCTAAACTCAGAACAGACAAAACACCTGAACACACGGTCGCCCTCTACAGTCAGAACAAACAAAACACCTGAACACACCCTCGCCCTCTACACTCAGAACAGATAAAACACCTGAACACACGGTCGCCCTCTACAGTCAGAACAAACAAAACACCTGAACACACCCTCGCCCTCTACACTCAGAACAGACAAAACACCTGAACACACGCTCACCCTCTACACTCAGAATAGAAAAAACACCTGAACACACACTCGCCCTCTACAGTCAGAAGAGACAAAACACCTAAACACACGCTCGCCCTCTACCCTGAGAACAGACAAAACACCTGAACACACCCTCGCCCTCTGCAGTCAGAACAGACAAAACACCTGAAGACACGCACTCCCTCTACAGTCAGAACAGACAAAACACCTGAACACATGCTCACCCTCTACAGTCAGAACAGACAAAACACCTGAACACACGCTCGCCCTCTACAGTAAGAACAGACAAAACACCTGAACACACCCTCGCCCTCTACATTCAGAACAGACAAAACACCTGAACACAGGCTCGCCCTCTACACTCACAACAGACAAAACACCTGAACACACGCTCGCCCTCTACAGTCAGAACAGACAAAACAGCTGAACACACGCTCACCCTATACACTCAGAACAGACAAAACACCTGAACACACGCTCGCCCTCTACACTCAGAACAGACAAAACACCTGAACACACGCTCGCCCTCTACAGTCAGACAGACAAAACACCTGAACACAGACTCACCCTCCACACTCAGAACAGACAAAACACCTGAACACACGCTCGCCCTCTACAGTCAGAACAGACATAACACCTGAACACACACACTCCCTCTACAGTCAGAACAGACAAAACACCTGAACACATGCTCACCCTCTACAGTCAGAACAGACAAAACACCTGAACACACGCTCGCCCTCTACAGTAAGAACAGACAAAACACCTGAACACACACTCACCCTCCACACTCAGAACAGACAAAACACCTGAACACACGCTCACCCTCTACACTCAGAACAGACAAAACACCTGAACACACCCTCGCCCTCTACACTCAGAACAGATAAAACACCTGAACACACGCTCGCCCTCTACAGTCAGAACAGACAAAACACCTGAACACACGCACGCCCTTTACAGTCAGAACAGACAAAACACCTGAAAACACACTCACCCTCCACACTCAGAACAGACAAAACACCTGAACACACACTCGCCCTCTACAGTCAGAAGAGACAAAACACCTGAACACACGCTCGCCCTCTACCCTGAGAACAGACAAAACACCTGAACACACCCTCGCCCTCTACAGTCAGAACAGACAAAGCACCTGAACACACGCACTCCCTCTACAATCAGAACATACAAAACACCTGAACACACGCTCACCCTCTACAGTCAGAACAGACAAAACACCTGCACACACGCTCACCCTCTACACTCAGAACAGACAAAACTCCTGAACACACCCTCGCCCTCTACACTCAGAATACATAAAACACCTGAACACACGCTCACCCTCTACAGTCAGAACAGACAAAACACCTGAACACAAACTCACCCTCCACACTCAGAACAGACAAAACACCTGAACACACCCTCGCCCTCTACAGTCAGAACAGACAAAACACCTGAACACACGCTCACCCTCTACACTCAGAACAGATAAAACACCTGAACACACGCTCACCCTCTAGAGTCAGAACAGACAAAACACTTGAACACACACTCACCCTCCACACTCAGAACAGACAAAACACCTGAACACACACTCGCCCTCTACAGTCAGAAGAGACAAAACACCTGAACACACGCTCGCCCTCTACCCTGAGAACAGACAAAACACCTGAACACACCCTCGCCCTCTACAGTCAGAACAGACAAAGCACCTGAACACACGCACTCCCTCTACAGTCAGAACAGACAAAACACCTGAACACATGCTCACCCTCTACAGTCAGAACAGACAAAACACCTGAACACACGCTCGCCCTCTACAGTAAGAACAGACAAAACACCTGAACACACACTCACCCTCCACACTCAGAACAGACAAAACACCTGAACACACGCTCACCCTCTACACTCAGAACAGACAAAACACCTGAACACACCCTCGCCCTCTACACTCAGAACAGATAAAACACCTGAACACACGCTCGCCCTCTACAGTCAGAACAGACAAAACACCTGAACACACGCACGCCCTTTACAGTCAGAACAGACAAAACACCTGAAAACACACTCACCCTCCACACTCAGAACAGACAAAACACCTGAACACACACTCGCCCTCTACAGTCAGAAGAGACAAAACACCTGAACACACGCTCGCCCTCTACCCTGAGAACAGACAAAACACCTGAACACACCCTCGCCCTCTACAGTCAGAACAGACAAAGCACCTGAACACACGCACTCCCTCTACAATCAGAACATACAAAACACCTGAACACACGCTCACCCTCTACAGTCAGAACAGACAAAACACCTGCACACACGCTCACCCTCTACACTCAGAACAGACAAAACTCCTGAACACACCCTCGCCCTCTACACTCAGAATACATAAAACACCTGAACACACGCTCACCCTCTACAGTCAGAACAGACAAAACACCTGAACACAAACTCACCCTCCACACTCAGAACAGACAAAACACCTGAACACACCCTCGCCCTCTACAGTCAGAACAGACAAAACACCTGAACACACGCTCACCCTCTACACTCAGAACAGATAAAACACCTGAACACACGCTCACCCTCTAGAGTCAGAACAGACAAAACACTTGAACACACACTCACCCTCCACACTCAGAACAGACAAAACACCTGAACACACACTCGCCCTCTACAGTCAGAAGAGACAAAACACCTGAACACACGCTCGCCCTCTACCCTGAAAACAGACAAAACACCTGAACACACCCTCGCCCTCTACAGTCAGAACAGACAAAGCACCTGAACACACGCACTCCCTCTACAATCAGAACATACAAAACACCTGAACACACGCTCACCCTCTACAGTCAGAACAGACAAAACACCTGCACACACGCTCACCCTCTACACTCAGAACAGACAAAACTCCTGAACACACCCTCGCCCTCTACACTCAGAATACATAAAACACCTGAACACACGCTCACCCTCTACAGTCAGAACAGACAAAACACCTGAACACAAACTCACCCTCCACACTCAGAACAGACAAAACACCTGAACACACCCTCGCCCTCTACAGTCAGAACAGACAAAACACCTGAACACACGCTCACCCTCTACACTCAGAACAGATAAAACACCTGAACACACGCTCACCCTCTAGAGTCAGAACAGACAAAATACTTGAACACACACTCACCCTCCACACTCAGAACAGACAAAACACCTGAACACACCCTCGACCTCTACACTCAGAACAGACAAAACACCTGAACACACCCTCGCCCTCTACACTCAGAACAGA
The DNA here is from genome assembly GCF_048772815.1 of Callospermophilus lateralis. Classification (NCBI taxonomy): domain Eukaryota; kingdom Metazoa; phylum Chordata; class Mammalia; order Rodentia; family Sciuridae; genus Callospermophilus; species Callospermophilus lateralis. The sequence goes on from NW_027513707.1 coordinate 12,204, forward strand.
CAAAACACCTGAACACACCCTCGCCCTCCAAACTCAGAACAGACAAAACACCTAAACACACGCTCACCCTCTACAGTCAGAACAGACAAAACACCTGAACACACCCTCGCCCACTACACTCAGAACAGATAAAGCACCTGAACATACGCTCACCCTGTACAGTCAGAACAGACAAAACACCTGAACACACACTCACCCTCCACACTCAGAACAGACAAAACACCTGAACAACGCTCGCCCTCTACACTCAGAACAGACAAAACACCTGAACACACGCTCTCCCTCTACACTCAGAACAGAGAAAACACCTGAACACACGCTCACCTTCTACACTCAGAACAGACAAAACACCTGAACAACGCTCGCCCTCTACACTCAGAACAGACAAAACACCTGAACACACGCTCACCCTATACACTCAGAACAGAAAAAACACCTGAACACACACTCGCGCTCTACACTCAGAACAGACAAAACACCTGAACACACACTCGCGCTCTACACTCAGAACAGACAAAACATCTGAACACACGCTCGCCCTCTACAGTCAGAACACACAAAACACCTGAACACACGCTCGTCCTCTACAGTCAGAACAGACAAAACACCTGAACACACACTCGCCCTCTACAGTCAGAACAGACAAAACACCTGAACACACACTCGCACTCTACACTCAGACCAGAAAAAACACCTGAACACACGCTCACCCTCTACACTCAGAACAGAAAAAACACCTGAACACACGTTCGCGCTCTACACTCAGAACAGACAAAACACCTGAACACACGCTCACCCTCTACAGTCAGAACAGAAAAAACACCTGAACACACGCTCACCCTCTACAGTCAGAACAGACAAAACACCTGAACACACGCTCACCCTCTACAGTCAGTACAGACAAAACATCTGAACACACGCTCACCCTCTACACTCAGAACAGACAAAACACCTGAACTCACACTCGCGCTATACACTCAGAACAGACAAAACATCTGAACACACGCTCGCCCTCTACAGTCAGAACAGACAAAACACCTGAACACACGCTCACCCTCTACAGTCAGAACACACAAAACACCTGAACACACGCTCGTCCTCTACAGTCAGAACAGACAAAACACTTGAACACACGCTCACCCTCTACAGTCAGAACAGACAAAACACCTGCACACACGCTCACCCTCTACACTCAGAACAGACAAAACACCTGAACACACACTCGCGCTCTACACTCAGAACAGACAAAACATCTGAACACACGCTCGCCCTCTACAGTCAGAACACACAAAACACCTGAACACACGCTCGTCCTCTACAGTCAGAACAGACAAAACACCTGAACACACACTCGCCCTCTACAGTCAGAACAGACAAAACACCTGAACACACACTCGCACTCTACACTCAGACCAGAAAAAACACCTGAACACACGCTCACCCTCTACACTCAGAACAGAAAAAACACCTGAACACACGTTCGCGCTCTACACTCAGAACAGACAAAACACCTGAACACACGCTCACCCTCTACAGTCAGAACAGAAAAAACACCTGAACACACGCTCACCCTCTACAGTCAGAACAGACAAAACACCTGAACACACGCTCACCCTCTACAGTCAGTACAGACAAAACATCTGAACACACGCTCACCCTCTACACTCAGAACAGACAAAACACCTGAACTCACACTCGCGCTATACACTCAGAACAGACAAAACATCTGAACACACGCTCGCCCTCTACAGTCAGAACAGACAAAACACCTGAACACACGCTCACCCTCTACAGTCAGAACACACAAAACACCTGAACACACGCTCGTCCTCTACAGTCAGAACAGACAAAACACTTGAACACACGCTCACCCTCTACAGTCAGAACAGACAAAACACCTGCACACACGCTCACCCTCTACACTCAGAACAGACAAAACTCCTGAACACACCCTCGCCCTCTACACTCAGAATACATAAAACACCTGAACACACGCTCACCCTCTACAGTCAGAACAGACAAAACACCTGAACACAAACTCACCCTCCACACTCAGAACAGACAAAACACCTGAACACACCCTCGCCCTCTACAGTCAGAACAGACAAAACACCTGAACACACGCTCACCCTCTACACTCAGAACAGATAAAACACCTGAACACACGCTCACCCTCTAGAGTCAGAACAGACAAAACACTTGAACACACACTCACCCTCCACACTCAGAACAGACAAAACACCTGAACACACACTCGCCCTCTACAGTCAGAAGAGACAAAACACCTGAACACACGCTCGCCCTCTACCCTGAAAACAGACAAAACACCTGAACACACCCTCGCCCTCTACAGTCAGAACAGACAAAGCACCTGAACACACGCACTCCCTCTACAATCAGAACATACAAAACACCTGAACACACGCTCACCCTCTACAGTCAGAACAGACAAAACACCTGCACACACGCTCACCCTCTACACTCAGAACAGACAAAACTCCTGAACACACCCTCGCCCTCTACACTCAGAATACATAAAACACCTGAACACACGCTCACCCTCTACAGTCAGAACAGACAAAACACCTGAACACAAACTCACCCTCCACACTCAGAACAGACAAAACACCTGAACACACCCTCGCCCTCTACAGTCAGAACAGACAAAACACCTGAACACACGCTCACCCTCTACACTCAGAACAGATAAAACACCTGAACACACGCTCACCCTCTAGAGTCAGAACAGACAAAATACTTGAACACACACTCACCCTCCACACTCAGAACAGACAAAACACCTGAACACACCCTCGCCCTCTACAGTCAGAACAGACAAAACACCTGAACACACCCTCGACCTCTACACTCAGAACAGACAAAACACCTGAACACACCCTCGCCCTCTACACTCAGAACAGACAAAACACCTGAACACACCCTCGCCCTCCAAACTCAGAACAGACAAAACACCTAAACACACGCTCACCCTCTACAGTCAGAACAGACAAAACACCTGAACACACCCTCGCCCACTACACTCAGAACAGATAAAGCACCTGAACATACGCTCACCCTGTACAGTCAGAACAGACAAAACACCTGAACACACACTCACCCTCCACACTCAGAACAGACAAAACACCTGAACAACGCTCGCCCTCTACACTCAGAACAGACAAAACACCTGAACACACGCTCTCCCTCTACACTCAGAACAGAGAAAACACCTGAACACACGCTCACCTTCTACACTCAGAACAGACAAAACACCTGAACAACGCTCGCCCTCTACACTCAGAACAGACAAAACACCTGAACACACGCTCACCCTATACACTCAGAACAGAAAAAACACCTGAACACACACTCGCGCTCTACACTCAGAACAGACAAAACACCTGAACACACACTCGCGCTCTACACTCAGAACAGACAAAACATCTGAACACACGCTCGCCCTCTACAGTCAGAACACACAAAACACCTGAACACACGCTCGTCCTCTACAGTCAGAACAGACAAAACACCTGAACACACACTCGCACTCTACACTCAGACCAGAAAAAACACCTGAACACACGCTCACCCTCTACACTCAGAACAGAAAAAACACCTGAACACACGTTCGCGCTCTACACTCAGAACAGACAAAACACCTGAACACACGCTCACCCTCTACAGTCAGAACAGAAAAAACACCTGAACACACGCTCACCCTCTACAGTCAGAACAGACAAAACACCTGAACACACGCTCACCCTCTACAGTCAGTACAGACAAAACATCTGAACACACGCTCACCCTCTACACTCAGAACAGACAAAACACCTGAACTCACACTCGCGCTATACACTCAGAACAGACAAAACATCTGAACACACGCTCGCCCTCTACAGTCAGAACAGACAAAACACCTGAACACACGCTCACCCTCTACAGTCAGAACACACAAAACACCTGAACACACGCTCGTCCTCTACAGTCAGAACAGACAAAACACTTGAACACACGCTCACCCTCTACAGTCAGAACAGACAAAACACCTGAACACACGCTCACCCTCTACAGTCAGTACAGACAAAACACCTGAACACACGCTCACCCTCTACACTCAGAACAGACAAAACACCTGAACTCACACTCGCGCTATACACTCAGAACAGACAAAACATCTGAACACACGCTCGCCCTCTACAGTCAGAACACAAAACACCTGAACACACGCTCACCCTCTACAATCAGAACAGACAAAACACCTGAACTCACACTCGCGCTATACACTCAGAACAGACAAAACATCTGAACACACGCTCGCCCTCTACAGTCAGAACACACAAAACATCTGAACACACGCTCGCCCTCTACAGTCAGAACACACAAAACACCTGAACACACCCTCGCCCTCTACAGTCATAACAGACAAAACACCTGAACACACACTCGCCCTCTACACTCAGAACAGACAAAACACCTGAACTCACACTCGCGCTATACACTCAGAACAGACAAAACATCTGAACACACGCTCGCCCTCTACAGTCAGAACACACAAAACATCTGAACACACGCTCGCCCTCTACAGTCAGAACACACAAAACACCTGAACACACCCTCGCCCTCTACAGTCAGAACACACAAAACACCTGAACACACACTCGCCCTCTACAGTCAGAACAGACAAAACACCTGAACACACACTCGCACTCTACACTCAGACCAGAAAAAACACCTGAACACACGCTCACCCTCTACACTCAGAACAGAAAAAACACCTGAACACACGTTCGCGCTCTACACTCAGAACAGACAAAACACCTGAACACACGCTCACCCTCTACAGTCAGAACAGAAAAAACACCTGAACACACGCTCACCCTCTACAGTCAGAACAGACAAAACACCTGAACACACGCTCACCCTCTACAGTCAGTACAGACAAAACACCTGAACACACTCACCCTCTACACTCAGAACAGACAAAACACCTGAACTCACACTCGCGCTATACACTCAGAACAGACAAAACATCTGAACACACGCTCGCCCTCTACAGTCAGAACAGACAAAACACCTGAACACACGCTCACCCTCTACAGTCAGAACAGACAAAACACCTGAACACACACTCACCCTCTACAGTCAGAACAGACAAAACACCTGAACACACACTCGCCCTCTACAGTAAGAACAGACAAAACACCTGAACACACACTCACCCTCCACACTCAGAACAGACAAAACACCTGAACACACCCTCGCCCTCTACACTCAGAACAGATAAAACACCTGAACACACGCTCACCCTCTACAGTCAGAACAGAAAAAACACCTGCACACACGCTCACCCTCTACACTCAGAACAGACAAAACTCCTGAACACACCCTCGCCCTCTACACTCAGAATACATAAAACACCTGAACACACGCTCACCCTCTACAGTCAGAACAGACAAAACACCTGAACACAAACTCACCCTCCACACTCAGAACAGACAAAACACCTGAACACACCCTCGCCCTCTACAGTCAGAACAGACAAAACACCTGATCACACGCTCACCCTCTACACTCAGAACAGATAAAACACCTGAACACACGCTCACCCTCTACAGTCAGAACAGACAAAACACTTGAACACACACTCACCCTCCACACTCAGAACAGACAAAACACCTGAACACACCCTCGCCCTCTACAGTCAGAACAGACAAAACACCTGAACACACCCTCGCCCTCTACACTCAGAACAGACAAAACACCTGAACACACCCTCGCCCTCTACACTCAGAACAGACAAAACACCTGAACACACCCTCGCCCTCCAAACTCAGAACAGACAAAACACCTAAACACACGCTCACCCTCTACAGTCAGAACAGACAAAACACCTGCACACACGCTCACCCTCTACAGTCAGAACAGACAAAACACCTGAACACACCCTCGCCCTCTACACTCAGAATACATAAAACACCTGAACACACACTCACCCTCTACAGTCAGAACAGACAAAACACCTGAACACAAACTCACCCTCCACACTCAGAACAGACAAAACACCTGAACACACCCTCGCCCTCTACAGTCAGAACAGACAAAACACCTGAACACACGCTCACTCTCTACACTCATAACAGACAAAACACTTGAACACACGCTCACCCTCTACAGTCAGAACAGACAAAACACCTGAGCACACGCTCACCCTCTACACTCAGAACAGACAAAACACCTGAACACACGCTCACCCTCCACACTCAGAACAGACAAAACACCTGAACAACGCTCGCCCTCTGCACTCAGAACAGACAAAACACCTGAACACACGCTCACCCTCTACACTCAGAACAGACAATACACCTGAACACATACTCACCCTCTACACTCAGAACAGACAAAACACCTGAACACACGCTCACCCTCTACACTCAGAACAGACAAAACACCTGAACACACGTTCACCCTCTACAGTCAGAATTGACAAAATACCTGAACACACGCTCTCCCTCTACACTCAGAAAAGACAAAACACCTGAACACACGCTCACCTTCTACACTCAGAACAGACAAAACACCTGAACACACTCACCCTCTACACTCAGAACAGACAAAACACCTGAACTCACACTCGCGCTATACACTCAGAACAGACAAAACATCTGAACACACGCTCGCCCTCTACAGTCAGAACAGACAAAACACCTGAACACACGCTCACCCTCTACAGTCAGAACAGACAAAACACCTGAACACACACTCACCCTCCACACTCAGAACAGACAAAACACCTGAACACACCCTCGCCCTCTACACTCAGAACAGATAAAACACCTGAACACACGCTCACCCTCTACAGTCAGAACAGAAAAAACACCTGCACACACGCTCACCCTCTACACTCAGAACAGACAAAACTCCTGAACACACCCTCGCCCTCTACACTCAGAATACATAAAACACCTGAACACACGCTCACCCTCTACAGTCAGAACAGACAAAACACCTGAACACAAACTCACCCTCCACACTCAGAACAGACAAAACACCTGAACACACCCTCGCCCTCTACAGTCAGAACAGACAAAACACCTGAACACACGCTCACCCTCTACACTCAGAACAGATAAAACACCTGAACACACGCTCACCCTCTAGAGTCAGAACAGACAAAACACTTGAACACACACTCACCCTCCACACTCAGAACAGACAAAACACCTGAACACACCCTCGCCCTCTACAGTCAGAACAGACAAAACACCTGAACACACCCTCGCCCTCTACACTCAGAACAGACAAAACACCTGAACACACCCTCGCCCTCTACACTCAGAACAGACAAAACACCTGAACACACCCTCGCCCTCCAAACTCAGAACAGACAAAACACCTAAACACACGCTCACCCTCTACAGTCAGAACAGACAAAACACCTGCACACACGCTCACCCTCTACAGTCAGAACAGACAAAACACCTGAACACACCCTCGCCCTCTACACTCAGAATACATAAAACACCTGAACACACACTCACCCTCTACAGTCAGAACAGACAAAACACCTGAACACAAACTCACCCTCCACACTCAGAACAGACAAAACACCTGAACACACCCTCGCCCTCTACAGTCAGAACAGACAAAACACCTGAACACACGCTCACTCTCTACACTCATAACAGACAAAACACTTGAACACACGCTCACCCTCTACAGTCAGAACAGACAAAACACCTGAGCACACGCTCACCCTCTACACTCAGAACAGACAAAACACCTGAACACACGCTCACCCTCCACACTCAGAACAGACAAAACACCTGAACAACGCTCGCCCTCTGCACTCAGAACAGACAAAACACCTGAACACACGCTCACCCTCTACACTCAGAACAGACAATACACCTGAACACATACTCACCCTCTACACTCAGAACAGACAAAACACCTGAACACACGCTCACCCTCTACACTCAGAACAGACAAAACACCTGAACACACGTTCACCCTCTACAGTCAGAATAGACAAAATACCTGAACACACGCTCTCCCTCTACACTCAGAAAAGACAAAACACCTGAACACACGCTCACCTTCTACACTCAGAACAGACAAAACACCTGAACACACTCACCCTCTACACTCAGAACAGACAAAACACCTGAACTCACACTCGCGCTATACACTCAGAACAGACAAAACATCTGAACACACGCTCGCCCTCTACAGTCAGAACAGACAAAACACCTGAACACACGCTCACCCTCTACAGTCAGAACAGACAAAACACCTGAACACACACTCACCCTCTACAGTCAGAACAGACAAAACACCTGAACACACACTCGCCCTCTACAGTAAGAACAGACAAAACACCTGAACACACACTCACCCTCCACACTCAGAACAGACAAAACACCTGAACACACCCTCGCCCTCTACACTCAGAACAGATAAAACACCTGAACACACGCTCACCCTCTACAGTCAGAACAGAAAAAACACCTGCACACACGCTCACCCTCTACACTCAGAACAGACAAAACTCCTGAACACACCCTCGCCCTCTACACTCAGAACAGACAAAACACCTGAACACACCCTCGCCCTCTACAGTCAGAACAGACAAAACACCTGAACACACGCTCACCCTCTACACTCAGAACAGATAAAACACCTGAACACACGCTCACCCTCTAGAGTCAGAACAGACAAAACACTTGAACACACACTCACCCTCCACACTCAGAACAGACAAAACACCTGAACACACCCTCGCCCTCTACAGTCAGAACAGACAAAACACCTGAACACACCCTCGCCCTCTACACTCAGAACAGACAAAACACCTGAACACACCCTCGCCCTCTACACTCAGAACAGACAAAACACCTGAACACACCCTCGCCCTCCAAACTCAGAACAGACAAAACACCTAAACACACGCTCACCCTCTACAGTCAGAACAGACAAAACACCTGCACACACGCTCACCCTCTACAGTCAGAACAGACAAAACACCTGAACACACCCTCGCCCTCTACACTCAGAATACATAAAACACCTGAACACACACTCACCCTCTACAGTCAGAACAGACAAAACACCTGAACACAAACTCACCCTCCACACTCAGAACAGACAAAACACCTGAACACACCCTCGCCCTCTACAGTCAGAACAGACAAAACACCTGAACACACGCTCACTCTCTACACTCATAACAGACAAAACACTTGAACACACGCTCACCCTCTACAGTCAGAACAGACAAAACACCTGAGCACACGCTCACCCTCTACACTCAGAACAGACAAAACACCTGAACACACGCTCACCCTCCACACTCAGAACAGACAAAACACCTGAACAACGCTCGCCCTCTGCACTCAGAACAGACAAAACACCTGAACACACGCTCACCCTCTACACTCAGAACAGACAATACACCTGAACACATACTCACCCTCTACACTCAGAACAGACAAAACACCTGAACACACGCTCACCCTCTACACTCAGAACAGACAAAACACCTGAACACACGTTCACCCTCTACAGTCAGAATAGACAAAATACCTGAACACACGCTCTCCCTCTACACTCAGAAAAGACAAAACACCTGAACACACGCTCACCTTCTACACTCAGAACAGACAAAACACCTGAACACACTCACCCTCTACACTCAGAACAGACAAAACACCTGAACTCACACTCGCGCTATACACTCAGAACAGACAAAACATCTGAACACACGCTCGCCCTCTACAGTCAGAACAGACAAAACACCTGAACACACGCTCACCCTCTACAGTCAGAACAGACAAAACACCTGAACACACACTCACCCTCTACAGTCAGAACAGACAAAACACCTGAACACACACTCGCCCTCTACAGTAAGAACAGACAAAACACCTGAACACACACTCACCCTCCACACTCAGAACAGACAAAACACCTGAACACACCCTCGCCCTCTACACTCAGAACAGATAAAACACCTGAACACACGCTCACCCTCTACAGTCAGAACAGAAAAACACCTGCACACACGCTCACCCTCTACACTCAGAACAGACAAAACTCCTGAACACACCCTCGCCCTCTACACTCAGAATACATAAAACACCTGAACACACGCTCACCCTCTACAGTCAGAACAGACAAAACACCTGAACACAAACTCACCCTCCACACTCAGAACAGACAAAACACCTGAACACACCCTCGCCCTCTACAGTCAGAACAGACAAAACACCTGAACACACGCTCACCCTCTACACTCAGAACAGATAAAACACCTGAACACACGCTCACCCTCTAGAGTCAGAACAGACAAAACACTTGAACACACACTCACCCTCCACACTCAGAACAGACAAAACACCTGAACACACCCTCGCCCTCTACAGTCAGAACAGACAAAACACCTGAACACACCCTCGCCCTCTACACTCAGAACAGACAAAACACCTGAACACACACTCGCACTCTACACTCAGACCAGAAAAAACACCTGAACACACGCTCACCCTCTACACTCAGAACAGACAAAACACCTGAACACACCCTCGCCCTCCAAACTCAGAACAGACAAAACACCTAAACACACGCTCACCCTCTACAGTCAGAACAGACAGAACACCTGCACACACGCTCACCCTCTACAGTCAGAACAGACAAAACACCTGAACACACCCTCGCCCTCTACACTCAGAATACATAAAACACCTGAACACACACTCACCCTCTACAGTCAGAACAGACAAAACACCTGAACACAAACTCACCCTCCACACTCAGAACAGACAAAACACCTGAACACACCCTCGCCCTCTACAGTCAGAACAGACAAAACACCTGAACACACGCTCACTCTCTACACTCATAACAGACAAAACACTTGAACACACGCTCACCCTCTACAGTCAGAACAGACAAAACACCTGAGCACACGCTCACCCTCTACACTCAGAACAGACAAAACACCTGAACACACGCTCACCCTCCACACTCAGAACAGACAAAACACCTGAACAACGCTCGCCCTCTGCACTCAGAACAGACAAAACACCTGAACACACGCTCACCCTCTACACTCAGAACAGACAATACACCTGAACACATACTCACCCTCTACACTCAGAACAGACAAAACACCTGAACACACGCTCACCCTCTACACTCAGAACAGACAAAACACCTGAACACACGTTCACCCTCTACAGTCAGAATAGACAAAATACCTGAACACACGCTCTCCCTCTACACTCAGAAAAGACAAAACACCTGAACACACGCTCACCTTCTACACTCAGAACAGACAAAACACCTGAACACACCCTCGCCCTCTACACTCAGAACAGACAAAACACCTGAACACACGCTCACCCTCTACACTCAGAACAGACAAAACACCTGAACACACGCTCACCCTCTACACTCAGAACAGACAAAACACCTGAACACACACTCACCCTCCACACTCAGAACAGACAAAACACCTGAACACACGTTCACCCTCTACAGTCAGAATAGACAAAATACCTGAACACACGCTCTCCCTCTACACTCAGAAAAGACAAAACACCTGAACACACGCTCACCCTCTACACTCAGAACAGACAAAACACCTGAACACACCCTTGCCCTCTACACTCAGAACAGACAAAACACCTGAACACACGCTCACCCTCTACACTCAGAACAGACAAAACACCTGAACACACCCTCGCCCTCTACACTCAGAACAGACAAAACACCTGAACACACACTCACCCTCCACACTCAGAACAGACAAAACACCTGAACACACCCTCGCCCTCTACAGTCAGAACAGACAAAACACCTGAACACACACTCGCCCTCTACACTCAGAACAGACAAAACACCTGAACACACGCTCACCCTCTACACTCAGAACAGACAAAACACCTGAACACACGCTCACCCTCTACAGTCAGAATAGGCAAAATACCTGAACACACGCTCTCCCTCTACACTCAAAAAGACAAAAGACTTGAACACACGCTCACCCTCTACACTCAGAACAGACAAAACACCTGAACACATGCTCACCCTCTACAGTCAGAACAGACAAAACAAGGAGTAAATGATTAATGGGAAAAAGGGAAAAAAGAAAGATGAAGGGAAAAACCTGAATACGTACCCAGGAGCCAACCAGCACAGCTAGAACACACACACACACACACACACACTCATACACACGCTCACAAACACACACACACATGCTCATACATGCTCATACATGCTCACACACTCACTCACACTCACACGCTCACACACACAGTCACACGCACACACGCTCACACACTCACACACATGCTCACACACACGCTCACACACATGCTCACACGCTCACACTCTCACACAGACGCTCTCACACACACACTCACACACGCTCACACATACTCACATACACATGGTTACACACACTCACACATACGCTTTCACACATGCTCACACGCACACACACAAACACTCACATGCACACATGCTCACACACACACTCTCACACATATGCTCACACGCTCACACACGCTCACACACACGCTTACACACACATGCGCACATGTGCACACACTCACACTCACAAGCACTCATAAGCACACACACATGCATACACATGCACACACACTCACAGACACGCTCACACACACACACATGCTCACATGCGCACACGCTCACACACACACACTCACATGGTCACATGTGCTCACACTCACACACACTCACACGCACACACACATGCACACACACTCACACACACACTCACATGCTCACACGCTCACACTCGTGCTTAGTGGGAAGGAGTCCCTGGCATTACTGGCTGGGCTCCCAAGGGTTCTCTCCTGCCCTATGACCTAGCTTCCCAACGTCTGCCTCTGTGGTTCTGATGTTGAATCTCAGGGTGTTCCTCGGTCACTGCCTCCTGGGAAGCCCCATTCCCGCTGCCTGGATCCCCAGCCAAGGACCACGGCACCTCCTCTGCGCCCCACCTTTCCCTCCCTTCATCACACTTTCATAATCCAAAAAAGAAAATCCGCACCAGGCATGGCACTGAGAGAAGGAAGGCAGCACACGGGGTCTTTACTGAGTGGTCAGAAGAGAGGGTCACAGGGCCGGGTGGGCAGCATGAGGGAGAGGCCAGATGCCCTGGTAGGACTGGCCTGAGCCCAGCTCACAGCACTGGAAGTCTTACAAGCTCCTCTGAGTGTTTTAGATTTCTGTAATTGTGTGTCCTTAGTGTAACTGGGTTTGGTTAAAAAAAAAAAAAAGTAGTTTCTAAGAGTAGCTGGTGGCCAGGGGACAACTCCAGGAAGTATCACTTAAAAACCAGGTAAGAACTTTGATGACCTGTTATGCGTGAATTCGGGACCCCCAAAAGACCACCAGAGACCAAGATCGATGCAAGCAGCAAAGAGGTGTTTATTGCGAGCTAGCTCGGTCCTCCGCACGCACACACAGCAACTGGTGATGCTGAGAGGCCCTGAGCCCAGGGTTTGCAGCAGTTTTATACATTCTTTGGAGAAGGCAGGGACCCCCACATACAACATAGCAAATCATCACACACTGGGGGAAAATCAAATAACAACTCTAAAACATGATCAGCACATTCACTGGCGGGAACAAGTTGGGTAGGGGTGATTGGTCAGTACAAAAGGGGTATTCATTTGAACTGATTGGTTTAAGCCAAGAGGGGTTTTTGTACTGAATTGCATGGTTTCCCAATATGTTATTAACCACCATAAACTACTGGGGGTCATCTGGCATCCCAGGTATTTCCCTGTCTCATGCTGATTGGTGGCTGCTAGGGGGTTGCTATGGGTCCCCACCTAGCCTGACTGAGTCAGGGACACCTGGGCAGCAGATCTCTCCTGTTATTTGTAGATAAACAACTTAGCAGGGTGGGAATGTGCCTAGGAGTGCTCTGTGAGTCTTTCCAAGGACAAGGGTCATGTCCCTTCCTTGAACAGGCTTTGCTCTGAGGTAGAGGCTGGTTTTTCAGACCTTCATGTGGGACGAACCTGGGCAGGTCTGTGCTCCCACGAGGCGGAGAACAGAGGGCTTCTCTCCGCCCCTCGCCCAGTATTCCTCTGGCTACCACAGAAAGCAAGGACCATTCCTTTCCTGCTGGGGACCCTCTGAGCACGGAAGCCCAGGTGTTCAGCAAAGGCAAACAGGATGGCGGAGGCTCCCTGCTGCAGACGTGAGCTCGCGTGGGCAGGCCTCACACCATGATACTCCAGGTTTGCCGGGCCCTGGAGGGAGAGCGTCATGGGGACCCCACACTCTAACACCACATGGCTACTGAGAGGCAGCACCAGACAGGGAACTCCCAGACTCCGCGGAGGGCCAGGCAGAGGAGGAGGCCACGCCCTCTGGGGGAGCTGACCTCACAGCCGTGTCTGCCTCTGCTGGTCCTCTGATAAGGTCCTGCTTCCAGCTGAGGCTTGGCCCTGGCTGCAGCCCACACTGCACACAGGTGCTGGTTAATGACTGAACTCCAGAAATCTTCTACCTTTGCCCCGTAGGAGGTCTTCAGGGTGGACAGGAGACGTTGTGTGCCCACCCCACACACCGCCCCTGGCATGGAAAACTCCTCACCTGGCCCCAGGGGAAGGGCAGCAGCCACAGGGCTGCCATGGCCTCCAGCCCTGCGGTGGCTTCCTGGAGGGGGCTGGCATGTGGCCATCCAGCGGAGCCATTTCCTGTTGGGAATACACAGCCGCCTGGCTTACGATCAACAGAAATGTCCTAGGCTCAGTTTCAGAGGCTGGGAGGTCCAGGGTCAAGATGCTGGCATCTGACTAGGCTCCTGGGGCTGCACCATCCCAGGACAAAAGGTGCAAAAGCAAAGGGGAGGGACGGAGGGACAGAGGGACAGAGGGACAGAGGAAAGGAAGCAGAGCTCAGCTCATCAGGAACCCACGCCATAAAACCAACCCATTCCCCAATAACTAACCCACTCTCACAATAACCAGCCCACTCTCATGATAACTAACCCACTCCCACAATAACCAGTCCACTCTCAGGATAACTAACCCACTCTCACAATCACCAGCCCTCTCTCAGGATAACTAACCCACTCCCACAGTAACCAGCCCACTCTCATGATAACTAACCCACTCCCACAATCACCAGCCCTCTCTCAGGATAACTAACCCACTCCCATGATAACCAGCCCACTCTCAGGGTAACTAACCCACTCCCACAGTCACAAGCCCTCTCTCAGGATAACTAACCCACTCCCACAGTCACCAGCCCTCTCTCAGGGTAACTAACCCACTCCCACAGTCACCAGCCCTCTCTCAGGGTAACTAACCCACTCCCACAGTCACCAGCCCTCTCTCAGGATAACTAACCCACTCCCACAGTCACCAGCCCTCTCTCAGGATAACTAACCCACTCCCACAGTCACCAGCCCTCTCTCAGGATAACTAACCCACTCCCACAGTCACCAGCCCTCTCTCAGGATAACTAACCCACTCCCACAGTCACCAGCCCTCTCTCAGGATAACTAACCCACTCCCACAGTCACCAGCCCTCTCTCAGGATAACTAACCCACTCCCACAGTAACCAGCCCTCTCTCAGGATAACTAACCCACTCCCACAGTCACCAGCCCTCTCTCAGGATAACTAACCCACTCCCACAGTAACCAGCCCTCTCTCAGGATAACTAACCCACTCCCACCGTAACCAGACCTCTCTCAGGGTAACTAACCCACTCCCACAGTAACTAACATACTCCAGGGGTAACCAGCCTGCCCCAGGACAGCCAGCGGCCCTGAGACCAAGCCCCTCTTGAAGGCCCCACCTCTCAGCACTGCTGCCCTGGGGACTGGCTCCAGCTGGAACCTTGGGGACACAGTCAACCCCCACAGCCTTCATGGGTGTCCAGGTGACCTGGGTCGCAACCTCTGACCTGTGAGAATGGCCATGACCTGGCGTGGAGAGATGATCTGAAACCATCATCACCTTCCTTGGTGCTGGGTCTGGAGAGCCTGAAGGACCTGGAGGTCTCCAGCAGGGACGGAAACCTCAAGAGGTCCACAGGCTCCTAGCGCAGGGGCCAGGAGGGTGAGCGCGGCGGCCCACACTCGTGCAAGCTGTGGGGACGAGGCTGCAGAAGCCACATGTCCCAGCTGGGAGCAAGGACAGGGAGCAATGTGGAGTCCTCTGAGCTGTGTGGTCAGTGTTGCCAGCAGAGCCGGGAGCAGACTGGCCAGGACTCAGGCACCTGCTCATTAAACACAGCCCACCTCAAAGCCCTTCACAGGAATCCAGGTGCGCGCAGCCGCTGGGGAGGAAGGTGCTGACGCCAGTGAGATTCCTGCGGCAGCCGCCCGCTGAGCGGCCTCCCAGCCTGGCCGCTGCTCGCTGCTGCTCTGGTTAACCAGCCAGGACCAGCTGACCTCTGCACCATCCAGGGGGTGGGAAGAGCAGGCGGGGAGAGGGGCAGCGCCGGAGGAACGGAATTACCATCCCACGCAAGCCCAGGGCACAGGGGACCTGGGGAGAGGCCAGCAAGGAAGAGCCCCTGCCGGGGTCTGGGGTGGGCATACAGAGGGGGCCAAGGCTGGAGGGACAGACAGGAGGGTGCCCACTGAGGCCCGCCCCCCGGGGACCACAGACAGGGTCTCCTCTGTCGCTTCCCTCCAGCAGGTAAGGGGTGGGCTGCTCTCAGCAGGACTGCCACTTAGGAGCTTTGTGGCTGTTGCCACTGGGAACAGTGTGCCTTTCTGACCTCATTAGGCATGGACGGCCATCTGCGGGACCCCAGGGAGCCTCCCCACACGGGCATTCTGCAGACCCCCCTACTTCTGTGAAACTTTCTCAGCAGCCCCTCCTCAACCCCTACCCTCCTTGTTCTCAGGAATCAAGAGGAAGCCAGCATTCCTGTTCCGGCTCGGCCCCCACGTCCACCCTGCGCCCTCCCGCAGGCCCTCTCTGGGCACAGGAGGGTGGCTTAGATGCTCCAGGGCCAGGCTCCCTGGTCCCCTCCACACCTCGGCATCTGCTGCTCCTGCTGCCTCAACCCTCCCTCATTCCGGTCCACAAAGAATCACCATAGAAACCAGCTCTCCCCACGGCGTGGAGCAGTGTCCTCCAAGGACACCCAGGACACTGGGCTCTTGATGCACCCCCCTCCTTTCCCCGTACAAGGGAAGGCGTGAGGGAACCAACAGGACACACGAAGTCCAGGCAAAGATGTCCACCTGCGTCAGAGCCGCTCCAGGACCAGCCCTCGGGCAGCACCACTGTGTGCTCACGCGGCCCCGCACCTCCCCTCCCTAGCTCCACAGAACCTCGTAGTGAACAGAGAGGGCTACCGTCAGCCTCACTCTGGTGGATGGAGAAACGGGCACACAGCTGCAGAAGCAGGTGGCCACCCGTGAGCACCTCCACCCTCCTTGCCCTGGACAAAAGCCTCATCCAGCTCTCTGACTAAGTACTTTCATGTTGAAATGGGAAAGATAAATGCCTCCCAATCATTCTGCACCCAAGGAGCATCTGCAGCACCGGCAGCTCCTGGGCAGGCCGGGCGCGGCTCGGGAGCCCCGGGAGCAGGGAGCTCCAGGGGGCAGGGAGCTGTGGCTTGGAGGGCGAGGGCTCGTGTGCCCCAGGCTGCTGGCCATCCTCTCTCCTCCCAGGGACAGAGACCCGGAGGTCAGGGGTCCCCACCAGCATGCTGACTGACCTCCACAGGTGCCTGGGGTGGCCATGGCCCTGGGGCTGGCCACAGTCACAGGTGGAGGGATCATCTCCAGTTCTATCTGATGTAGTGGCAGAAGCCCATCCTTACCTGCTGGAGGGGAGCGAGAGAGGAGACCCTGTCTGTGGTGGCCTACATATGTCACCTTCTCCAGTGGGCCCCTTGGCCTGCCACGCCCGAGCTCTTTACCTCTGATTCTGTCACCTCTTATGGGGACATCATGGGAATCGAGCCCTTTTTAAAAGTGCAGGTGCCCAGGGTGAGCAGGGCGTTGCCTGTCCAGAGAAGTGCTGCGCTTCCTCGGGGTCCAGTTAGCTGCCCTGTCTTTGCTCCTCTTCTTCCAGAAGAGCCTTCCCAGTGAGCAGATAGCTCAGGACCAACCCAAGCTGGGTTGGCCTGCGGGCTCTTGTGTGAGCCTCCTGCAGCTGCTGTGACTCTTAGTGACACAGTGACACACCTCTGCTGTCTTCCCGTTCCTGAAGTCAGCGGTTCAGAGTGGTCCCCCGGCTGTGGAGTCAAGGTGGTGGGCTCTGCTCCCTCCTGTACCCTGGGACACCACCCACCGCCCTTCCTTCTGTAGCTGCTCCAGCTGCCCACATCCCTGAACTCGGGGACGGCTCCAGCAAACACACCACCACCATCGGGGGGCCTCTATCAGGCCAGTGTGGGTAACCCAGGACAGTCTTGGGCTCCTTAGCTTGCTCACTCCACATGAGGAGTCTGCTCACAGGTCTGGGCACGAGACGTGGCCTCTGCGTCCCACGCTGCAGTGTCCCTCCCCTTGCTGGCTCACTGATGCTCTGCTAGGTGCTGCATGGAAGGTAAGAGGACTGCCATCTCCAGCCGAGACACTGGAGGCTCGACACACTGGGCCACCGTCTCAACAGACCCAGGGCGGGTGTCGGTTCCCAGTTCCCATCAACATATGGCTGCCTCTGGCTCATCTGCCTTCAACGTGGTGAGCTCTTGAAGGGCTGCGTGAGCCCCTGTTGACCAGGACAGCTCCAGCCAAGCCCTCAAAGACAGCGGGTCAGGGCCCATCAGGGCCCAGAGTTCAAAGGATTAAGTAGAAATTTAGCCTACAGAATGCATTTTCATACTGAGGTTTGGATGTGAGAACGTGGGAACTCCAGGGGTTGTATGACTCTGTGAAGACCCCACTAACAAAGCAGACTGATCCCCCCCAATCCTGGAGCTGGACTGACCACGTACAGGTCCCTTGAAAGTCCACCCATCCCACCACCAACGTATCTGCACAAGCCATGCAAACTCTGCGGCCCCTGCTAACCAGGCGTCTGTACTTTCCTTTTTCAGCTGGGGAGCCTTGTGCTGTGTGTCTCCCCAGCCAGAATGTAGGACCCAGGTCACGGGAAGCCTCTCCCTGTTCTCTGCTCTGTCTCCTGTTCCTGGAACACGGCCTGCCGCCTGCGAGTGCTCAGGGAATGCTTGTTGAACAAACATTGACCACAGACCAGAAACTCCCTTCTGGTTCAGTCCAAATCCCCATGGGAGATGGAATACTTTAAAAGTGTGGGAATTCCAGAACCTTCCCAGAGTACGTAAGAAGACATGGGAGACGAGAGAGAGTCAAAGACCAGAGACGGGAGACATCGAAAGGGAACCACCTGAGATGGCCGAGGACTGGCCTGCGCTCTTTGCCCCTGTCTTGGAGAGAGAGCCCTGCCCTTGCCAACCCCAGCACCAGCCCAGGAAGAGCTGCTGCCGAGAAAGGAGCAAGTGCCAGCAGCCACACACCAGGGAGCCAAAGAGCAGACTGCGCCGAGCTCAGAGGGGTCCAGGGAAAGCCTCCGCAGGGAGCTGGACAGACGGCGGTCAGAGGCAGGGGCTTTCTCCCCCACATGAGCTCCTCAGAGGTGACCCTTAGGTACACCCATTTTCAGGTGAGCAAATAGAAGGACAATGTCCACACAGATCTATCTCTTGGTTCACAAAGCAGCTCTGGCTCTGGAGTCCCCACGGACCCTGGGGTGGAGAAGGGAAGACCAGCTCCCTGGCCAAGGAGTGCACCGTCCGAGAGAGCATTGCCTGGGTCACCATCCGCCCTTCCTGATGTGCTGCCACCTGGAGCATCAGCCAGCCTTTCATTGACCCACTGTCCTCTACGAGAACCTGGGGCACCACCACCACCCAGGGAAAGAGTGGTCACTTGGTATAAGCTAAAGAAAACTACAGAAGTTGACACAGTGGCGACAATCTAACTTTCATTCTTTTTTTTGTGTGTGTGTGGGGGGTGGGGGGAAGGTATCGGGGATTAAACTCAGGGGCACCAACCACTGAGCCACACCCCCAGCCCTATTTTGTATTTTATTTAGAGACAGCGTCTTGCTGAGTTGCTTAGCACCTCACTAAGTTGCTGAGGCTGGCTTTGAATTTGTAATCCTCCTGCCTCAGCCTCCCAAGCCGCTAGGATTTCAGGTGTGCACCACTGCACCCAGTTTAACAATCTCACTTTCTAAGCTGTTTGTGGAGCAACAACACTCAGGGCATATTAGCACTTGTACCGATCCCAGAGCTATTTGAAGGCAAAATATCAAATATGTAAATAACAAAAATGTAATGACAATGTCATCAGCTATGAATTCTGTGCACCACACAAGGTTTAGGAGTACAAAAAAATAAATAAATAAAAAGCATCCCATACTCCACCTGAGAATGCATTTGACTCTGGAACTGGGACCAAGGTCACCACTGTGCCTACTGTGGCAGGTGATTTTTCTTTGGTTTCTTTACTTCCAGACGTAAGATAATGTGAGCAAAGGCATCAACTCGACATGGAAGCATTTTTGAGCATTAAGCTAATTACTTACAATTTGTACTTAAGATGCAAGAAGTGCCCATTTTCTTGCTCAATGACCCATTTTATGTGTGTGGTGGGCTGTGGGTACCCCCGAGTCGGTCTCGGCAAACGTGTCGATACAGAGTCGGTGCCGTTCATGTTCTTCCATCTCTGCCTCACTTTAAAAACCCATAAAAGTCATGTCCCAATGGTCTGAAAGAAAAATCTCTGATGCTCATCCTGATGAGGCTGTAAATCCAACGCCCACTCTGATGGGTGCTGCCATTTTTCCTCTCCTCCAACAAATGACCTGTGGATCTGGGAGCCAGAAGCCCTGTTGGATGTGTTTTCCACATTCACATTAATTCAGGCAACGTGAGCTCCTCTCCTAATGACCTGGAGGCACATTTGAAGATGAGGCTCTTAGTTCAAACCTCACCAAAGAGAAAATCTAATACGACTGAAAAGGAGATCATCCACCGGAATGGAAACCAAAAGGATTCTTAAATGAAAACCAGTCATGTAGAAACTTGTGCTTAAGGATCAAAAATTGTGTGATGAGACGTACCAGAAAGAAGACTGTTTGCATACGATCCTTTCAGGGCAGTATCAATATGCATCAGCTCGGAATGTGAACTGGATTTGAAAGAGCAGAGCACTCACTGGGCTATGGCATTGGAGCCTGTGATGCTGGTGGCATTGTCAATACAACCTGTCAAGTAAATCTCCCTCTGAACACACCATTCCTGAGCCCCGGCATCTCCTACTCATTGGGATCTGCCTGCTGCTGCAGCCCCAGGAGGAGCGTGGAAGAATCACCCAAGATTCAGTGGTCTGAGACCAATCTTAAGGCACCAGCTCAGTCAAGGGCATGTAGAAGGTCTGCCCCCCGCCCCCAAACATGACATTGTCCACTTAGAGCTCCCTCCAGGCCATCACTGGCTCCATACTGCCCACAGACAACTTTATGGAATCAAGTGACAGTTGAATTTCTGCTGCCCAAACAGTGTGTGAGGTGGACAGGATCTGCACTTCTCCAACTCCCTGGGTGGAGGGTGGACCACAGCTCTGGGTATGGTGAGGAAACACCTGGCACAGAGCTGAAGGATCCCACTTAGGAACGATGCATGTGGCAGTTGTGACAGCCAGCAGCTGATAAGCACCAAGTCTCATTCACTTATCCTAATATTTCATGGTTAAATCTATTGCTGACTACCTGTGAGGAACAGAGTACAAAATTCAACTAACAAAGAATATTGTTATTAGATCAATAGTTGCATTTACTCAAAAACTAGGCCCCAGCTGTTCTTTCCATCAAGTATCTTTTTGCATGCATCTTTCAATCATCCAAATTACTCCAAACAGAGGTACTATTACTATTCTTATTTTATTGGTAAAGAAACTGAGGCTCATGAAAATTAAGTAACTTGTCCCAAGTCATAATTGGTGAGTGGCAGATTCAAAATGAGGACTTGGGTCACTGCAGACCATATTCTGATGAGCAAGACAAGGACCCCATCTTCAAGCCACATGTGTCCTAAATTGGGGGATGAGAGAGTTATAGTGAAACCATTAGGATGAGAATCATCCTGGAAGGTAAAAAAGGAACAAGACTGAGCTTCCTATTGTGAGAACCACAAGGTGGGCAAAAGATCACGGGTCTTCGACACAAGGACATTGAGCAATGAAGGTTGCTGATCCCCAGAGAAGAGAGACGAACAGGTGAGACCTCCACTCACCCCAGCTCTGTGCAGCACAGAGCTCAGCAGACTCCCCGAGTTAAGAGAAGGGGCTCAAGTGCAGGGAGACCAAGTAGGACTCCATTAGAAACCCAGGGCATCAGGGAGGCAAGAGCAGCAGAGGACCCACAGTCTGAAGAGGCCCCTGAATCCAGCTGGGTATCAATCAGCACCCAGGTATGAGGGAGCTACCTGCACATATGAGGACCATGCCTGAGGCTAGGTGTAAAACAACCCTGAAGAGTTAGATCTAGTTGTGCCACTGCTCACACGGGCCATGAATAGTGAGTGCCTGCTCCAGGTAGCCAGGATGGCTGCAAAGGTCACGGGGCACTGAGAAGGAATGCTTTGTCCTCACAGTGGGGAACAACTTAGCTCTGGGCACTGTTCTATTTCCATCAAACAAATCTTAGCAGAAAGATCTTACTTTACGTGAGCAAATTGTTTCCAAGGAAATCAACTGTTTCCCAGAACAAAGCTCAATAACTATGTGCAGAAATACAAAAATATCCAATCATCAACAAGGTTAAGGCTCACAGTGTCTGGTGTCCAATCAAAGCAGATGAGGAAAATCCAACCATAATGAGGGACTCAATCAAAACCATACCAGAGCTGACACAGATGTCCAAAGTGGTAGACACAGATATTTTCAGTTACTATAACTGTATTTGGGAAGGGGGGACAAAGAAAAAATAGTTGGAAAAAAATAATGACCTAGCGACTTTCCGGTTTTCTAGTTTTAATGCAAACTAGAAACACTGAAATGAAGAAACTCATCAGACCCAAAGTACACAAAACAGAACTACAGCAAAGCAAATTATAACTGAATTGCTCAAAATTAGCAACAAACCGAAAATCTTAAAAGCAGCAAGAAAAAAAAAAAGAATATTTTATGCACAGCAAAAAAGACACGGATGACTACAGACTTTCTTTGGAAACAATGCAGGTGAATAGATAATGGAGCAGCCCTCTTTAAAGAATGGAAACAAAAATACTGTCAACCTAGAATCCTACACGTGGAAAAACATTTTTTTTTTTTTTGTAAACAAAAGCGAAATAAAACTATTCACAGACATAAAAGAAAAGCTGAAAGGATCCAGCACTGGCAGACCTTCACCGTAAGAAATGTTCAAGGACATCCTTTAGGGAAAAGAAAGGGTGGTGGGTGGAAATCTAGAGCTCCACACAGGAATCAGAGGTGCTGAAAAGGTAACAATGTAGGTCAGTGCATAGGTTTCTTATGATTTATTTTGTAATGTAACATATTTTAAGTCAGCATGGCAGTTTATTAT
The DNA here is from genome assembly GCF_048772815.1 of Callospermophilus lateralis. NCBI lineage: Eukaryota > Metazoa > Chordata > Mammalia > Rodentia > Sciuridae > Callospermophilus > Callospermophilus lateralis. The sequence continues at coordinate 35,779 of NW_027513707.1, forward strand.
GTGCTTTCTGGCACGTGTGAGGCTTTATTGTATCATGGCAAGTGTGAGGCTTTATTGTATCATGGAAGTAGCACAAAGTCAGGAGGGGACCAGACGGATGACGCGGTGCAGCAGGAACACGGAGAGCTGTCCCAAGGCCATCATGCCCCACGGGACAACATGTGCAGGGTCACAGACCCAGAGCCACCATGGGGCTTGTAGGCAGGTGGCGACAGGCTTCAGGTTCGCACCGTAAAGCCCAAAGCAACCGTTACAACAGCAAAACAAAAAGTTAGAGCCAGGAAGTCAAAGAAGCAGATGGAAAGGAACCGAAAGAAAGATTTTATTTATTCATGAAAAGGCAGATAAGGTGTAATAGGAACAGAGGGCAAAGAGGGACAGTGACAGCCTAAAACCTAACCAGGCGACCGCAGGAAAGGTGAATGGCATGTGGCCAGTTAGAAGTAGAGCTGTCGGAGGGGGTAAGGGAGCTGGCCTCACTCCTCGCTGCCTTTAAGCAGTGGACTTTCACACAGAGACACACAGAGGCTGAGGACGGAAACCCACGCACACGTGAGCTCCAGGCTCTCACTAGGGCTTAAAGGCAGAGTGGCCCCTTAACATCAGGCAAAGCTGCCTTCAGAGTAAACACGTTCCCCAACATAAAGACAGCCATTCTAGTGACAGAGGGGTGAACTCATCAAGGGACACAGTCTAAACGCTTATGCACCTGATAACAGCTTCTAAACACAAGAAGCTGTTTCGAAGAACAGAACCCCAGGGAGAAAAACACAAATCTAGATTTATAATCAGAACTATCTATACCCTTCTGTCCATGATTGATAGAAATAGAATCCAGAAAACAGTAGGGATCTGGATTTGAACGGCAAATCAAGCAACTTAGTTGACCTTGAGCTTTGCACGTATACAAGGGGCATGTGTCCAAATAAACAATGCTCCAGCCATCAAATAAGACAAGGTACCTTCAAAAGGCCAAAATAATGTGACGTTCTCGGATGAAGATAGAGTTAAATTATAAACACACAACAGAAATATCCCTGGAAAATGCCCCCCTTCAGTTTGCAGTGTGTGCAAACTGAAGAGCATGTTCCACATAACACCCTGCTTGGAGAAGAAGTAGAGGGGAGTTGGAAAAGGTTTTGAATCAAAGGAACTCATCAGATTTTGTGAGAGTTTGTTAAAATAGTGGTCAAGGGGAGAGGCATGACACCAAACCCCTGTGTGAGAAGGGAGTTCTCAATTGGATGACCTGGGGCTTCTCCTGTTACCCAGGGAGGTTGGTGTCTGCCAGGGGACAAGGACAAGGGGAAGGAGGCTTTCAGACCATGTCTGGGCCATTGGGCGGTTGTGAGAACTTGAGGTCTATGATACTCAGACCAGAGCCCCGCAGGCTGCCCACCCAGAGCCATCAGGACTAGGAGGCCCAGGGAGATGCAGTCTGAGAAGGGTGCAGTCAGTCAAGGACTGAGCCCCAGGCTCCAGCAGCAGGCTATGAACTCGGAGATGAGGGGCTGAAGGAAAACAGAAGGGCCTGAGGGCCTACCAACAGAAGAGGGGCAGGTGATCTGGTGACCGGAGAGGATTCCAGGGAGAGGAGAGGGAAGAGCCCCCAGGACCCCATGGGTGGCTCAGGAAGCCCTCTGCCACCTTCGCGGGAGCACGGTGGAGCACCAGGAAGTTGGGCCAGGCAGGGGAGGAGTGGAGGCCGCGTTCTTTTAAGACGTTTGAGTGAATGAGGGTGAGCAACGCGTCATCTCAAGGACATGAGCAAGGACAGTTTTTCAAGGTGGGAGACACTGGGTGCTAATACAGGGACAGTGGCAGGAGCACCACCCAGCAGAGGTCGGGGGAAGAGGAGCAGGGCTGGGTGGCGAGCAGGGACCCAGGAAAGCACATCCCCTGGCACAGAGTGCAGGGCCTGGCGGGCCCACCAGGAAGAGCCTCGCGGGGCTCTCTGGGCGGGAAGGACATAGAGCTGGGGGCTGGCTGGCCGGGGAGCTCCAGACTTGGCCCCTTGCCCCCTGGCCCTAGGAACACGGAGGAAACCTGGAAAAACCTAGTAAAGTCACGCTCTCAGAGGAAAGGGCCCCACCGAAAAGCTTTCAGCTGAGGCTCTGGATGGTTCTGTGTGTCTAGACGTGTCTTCTGCACATCTTCAAGTCTGGCTTTCGTTTCGAGCCCCACACGTCGTCACCCCACCACCGCTCCGTCCAAACTAAAATTAGTTTGGGGAGGAAAAAGCCACTGGGATGCTGGATTATCGTTCAGTATCATTCAGATTTGTGATGCAGATATAAGAACATGTAGCACGGAATGAAAAATAACAGGTGGACTTAACCCTGAGTGGTTGACTGTAGGACATTTCATTTTGTTCTTTGTGCCTGTGGTATTTTATTTTGTACAATGACTATCATTGCTTTTTATAATCAGAGGAGCAATGTTATTTAAGTACAGATGGGGAACAATTCATGGCAGATAGTTGATAAAATGAGTCATCTCCGGCCATGAAAGAGACCCTTCAGAAATCATCGGGAACAGTAGTGCCAGAGTGAGAATGTCCAGTGCCTTAGGGCTTAAAAATGAAATCGAAGTTCAAGTCCATGCAGGGAGGTGGGGGTGAGGCAGCAGACAACACTGGGGTGTCCCCGGAAGACGGGCGCCCGTCGGTTAATGCAAACGCATGTGAGATTTCATTCCTCAGAACTGTTCCCTTGAATCATTGATTGTGCACCGACCTTCTTGTATGGATTGAGGAGCTTTGCAACCTAAATTTTAATTTCTAATGTGCCTGGTGCTTATTCTCAGTTATTTTTCCTGTTTAAAACCCATTAGCAGAGATGGAGAAATTGGCTTGTATTTTATGCACCTAGTTCTATATTATTTTTGTGCATTTATAACTGGCCTCTGGAGCTCAGTCCCCCTCCATGATTTAGCCGTGCAAGATGTTACACCAATTTATCAGAAGGAAGATGGGGAACAGACTCTGCATGTTAAATGTGAAGATCCTTCTACTGTCTGCTCATCCACCAAGAGAAGGGTGTCTTTTGCCTTAAACCAGATGCTGCTCTTGGAGAGGGTGTCCGTGGCTTGGTGTGTCGGTTCATCAATCCCCAAACCAGACTGAGTCCTGGAAGACAGGGAGGCAGCTTGTGGACAATGACTGATTTCACAGTCATCTTTCTGAACGGTGGGATTGAATCGGGGCTGTCACGGGAGGCTCTGGGACACACCAGGGTACGCAGGTCTCCCTGGCTTCCAAACTGCCCACGGTTTCCAGGACGTTCCAAAGCTTTAGATTCAGGACAGGATCCTTCCAAGCAGTCCAGGGTCAAGGGCACACGTGGATTCAGTCCTCAGGTCCTGGGGCGGGGGGGCGGGGGATCGGCCTAAAGAGGGCTCGTTTATTTTCATTTTTGTTTGTTTGTTTCAGAAATTCAAGCAAAGGTGCCAGAACAGACTCCCCAGTCCACTGCCCTAGTCACAGGGCCACCTCCTCCCAGTGGCGGCTCAGCCCTGCACACGCTCCCGCCACACGCTCCACAGTCTCTGGGCCAGGAACCCAGTCCTGGAGGGAGCTGCGTGTGACGATGGCGTCCTCTCTTCCAGTAATTTCCCACCACCTGCTTTTTATTCCCTGTGAGACTCCTCCCTGCTCCCTGTGTCAGTCACAGAGTCGGTCACCTGCCTCTGCCCACGCAAGGGCCCGGGATCTGAGCTGGCCAATGACAATACTTCCCTCCCTTGGCTACAGAGGTTGGTAAAAGAGCAGCCACAGGACCTCAGCAGGCTGAGACGCGGGAGCGCACCCTCCTCCTCCGCAGGGTTAGGAGCGGGGGCAAGGGGCCTCAGACACCAGAGGCCGAGAGCTGGGCTGGGGTTTCCATGGACATCTGCCATTTCTGGAAGCTCAATCTGAAGACGTTTGTCCTCGTCCCCTCACCCGCTGTGAGCTACTCGGACTCTCCCTCCATGGAGCATCTTAATGAGGACCTGCCACGAGGCTGCACAGGCCTCGTCTTCACTACCTGCCCGCTGCGCGCAGAGAGCTGCCGGGGAATCTGACCAGGCAAAGGCCGGCGGGGCTGAGGGTGAGGGGCGCAGTCACTCACTGGCTGCTTCTCTGTAGCTGGAGTCCCCTGAAGCTTGTCCACTGTGGCATCTGAAGCCGCCCTGGCCCAGCCTAAGTCAGCCTGAGTTGGCCGTTCATCTCTTGCAGCGAGTCTGACCACCATAGAGCAATGCATAATCCAATCCTTGGAAACCAAAACTGTTTTTGTATCAATTAATAAATTGCTTTTGTCTCCTTGAAAGAGGATCTTTTTGGAAACATTTCTGGGAGGAAAGCATCAGGGTTGAATTTCTCTCTCACTCATGTCCCAAAACCCAACCGAAAGTCAACCACAAGTTATGGGCTGGTCAGCAGGCGATTTTCTTTCTGGAATATATTGTCCTTTTAACAGCAAGTGCTATTTGTATTTGCTGCAAGTAGGATTTTCGATTACTCCTTTGACACCCAGATCACTCATTGGTTTTTATTACACCCTGGATTTAGAAAGAAATATGCTCCTGACAGCAACTTTATTTGAATTCTTCTGCTTAGGTTAATAGCAAATAAAAGGCAAGATGACCACCGGTCCACACCAAGGAAGCAGAGTTCGTGTGCCCGCCCGGAGGAGGCCGGTTCACCGGCTGGGGCCTTCCACCCATCTGCACCAGTTCTGACGGCTGGTGTTAGCCTTCCGGGTGCTGGGGGTGCCTGGCCTCTAGGGTGGTCTCTGCTTTGGTTTCCAAGCTAGAAACCATCCTGAGCAGCGGGGCCAGGCTCAGCCCTCTCCTGTAGCAGGTGGCTTCAGTCGAGAGGCAGGTGGGTCTGGGGTAGCTTTTCATCACTGTGGCGTGACGAGAGCGGTTGTGGCGGAAAACCGTCTGTTTCCGCTCAAGGTCTCAGAGGTTCAATCCACGGTCGGCCCACTCCACAGCTCTGGCCCAGGGTGAGGCGGATCATCATGGCAGAAGTGTGGGGCAGGAGAAGCAGCTCAGGACGGGCAACAGGAGGCAGAGAAGCCCTCCCTCATCAGGGACAGAATGAAAACCCAAGGCACTCCCCCAGGGACCCCCTCCCCCAGTCACACCCCACCTGTGACCACCCAGCTAGCCCCTAGCAGGGGATGGGTGCACTGATTGGATTAAGACCCTCCTCACCCCATCACTGCCTCACACATGGGCTTTGGGGGGACGTCTCACATCTAGGCCATCACAAGGTGAGTCACCCCCATGTGCAGATAAACAGGCACACACCTAAGGCCCAGGGAGCCGAGGGCATGAGCCCAGGATGAACAGCCAAGGGGCCAGTACAGGATTCGACTCAGTCCACCTGAGCTGGTGCCTCTGGCCTCGGCCGTCTCTGCCACTACTGAATCTGCGGGGGCCCGGGAGTCCCTGGACAGGTGCACTCCACATGAAGACCCAGAAACACACACCTACCGACGGGGACTTCATCACGTGTGTGGCCTCAGCCTCACTCAGGCACTCGGAGTGGGCCTCAGGCAGGCCGTGGTGTGGGTGCCGGAAGTGTGGTTGGGAGAATCCCCCGCAGGGCTTCTGTGAGCCCAGGGTGGGGTGGGAGGGTCCCATGGGGTGTCTGTGTATCCTGAGGCCATTACGACCGTGAGACTCTGTCCAAATCCCATCCAGCATCCGAGCAGCGCCGACCCCTTCAGATGCCCAGCTGTGGCTGCACGGGAGACGTTCTTGCCAATGATTCTCTTCCTGCCTGCTTTCCTGTCCCCTGCCCCTCCTCCTCTTCCTCTTCCCCAAGATGACCCAGGGCACACATCGCATGGGAAGCAGTAGAGCCAGTTCCAGGACAGGGTGCGATTTAAATCAGCCAGAGGAAGAGGAGCCCCCGGCAGTCTGGGGGCTTCCCAGGGCGAAGCTCCTGCCGTCCTGGCCCCTGGAGTCAGACGCGTTGCTCCTGTGTGTGGATGTGTGGTGACAAGCTTGGCGTACCATCAACCAAGTGCCCGTGAGCGTCCCTGTCCAGGGTTTCCACTGGAGCTTCTTTATGTAGACTTGGGTGAATGATCGGGTGACCACTGGGCTGACCGACCTCTCTAGGTTAGCTCCTACCATGAAGCATCGTCCCTCTAAATCACATGGTGGGTCTTTCTGTGTGGCTGGCTTCCACCCTCGGATCCCATGTGGCCAGCGTCCTCTTAGGAATGACGCACGTCACCTCCCAGAATCACAGGCTAAGACAAGACTCACTTTGGGAAGGCCAGGCTCTTTCTGGCTCAGGGTGCAGAGATGGGGAAGCGGACCTCAGTGTGGGGTGGTGTGAAAGCCCTCGGCTCAGGGTCATGAGTCTCTCCACTTAAGACAAACCGCGTCAGGTTCCAAAGGTGACCACGCAGATTCCAGGGCCTGAGGGCAACTGAGGGGTGGTGGCAGGAAGACAAAGAGGTGTGGGTCCCGAGGTCGTGGTTTGGCACCGTGACTCAGAGCCTCTCTCCTCTCACAGACGGGAGCCTCTGGCCGCCGGTTTGCCCTTCCTTCCTTCCCGCAATCAGAGATAACGGGCTTCCAGACTGAGCCACGAGGACCAGCTGATTAGAATGCAGTCTCTTGCCATTATTTTATTCTCTGTATTTCTCTGCTTGTTGAGAATCGTAACCCTATTATTAATTCATTCAGAAACATAATTTCATGCAAAATAATGCGTTTACCCTCTTCTATTGGGTTAAGGTGGGGTGATTATTAGCAGAGGGTCAGACAGTGGGGTGCCCCCGGGGTGGGGGGTAGAGGAGCCACACCACTTCTCTCTGGTCACGTCCACGGAGAGGAGGAGGGTGGACCGTGCGCTCCTTCTCTGACACGTCCTATGTTAGGATCTAGGCGAGCTCCCTGGTGGGCAGTATTCGAGGAGACAGGAGCCTGAGGAAACTCTGCTCCGCCGTGATCTCCTCTGGCCGGTTAGGAGCCGGTCTCCACGTCTGGCTCAGTGGTGCATGAGAGGGCTCGTTTGTGCCCCGCAAGCTCTTGGGGAAGGAGAACCAACACACGTTCTGTTTTACAAAGTCTCTCTAAGAAACAGACTTTATCTCAGAGGGACGAGGTGCAGAGGAGCCCCTGGGTTATTAAAAGGTTAATAAGGCCCAGGGAGACTCAGGTGCACCATCCCCAGAACACCAACTGCTGACCCCAGGAAAGGCCCTCTCCACAGCCCCCTCTGACCCTCTCAGAGACCTCTGCCGGCCTTATCCAGAGCCCAAAACGCTTTTGAGAAAGCTCCAGAGCCCCTGGGATCCCCTGCACGCTGACCTTCTCCCAAGCCCTGCCCACGCTATCATTTCAGGATTTGAGTTAAAATCTCGGGTTTAGGAACAGTGAGAGCAAGAGCTGTTTTATGGCTACTTTTTCCTCCTTAGAAAACTCTCACTCGTTCCTTATGATATTTGGAGTTGGGTGCAAGTTCTCTTCTTCAACAAAGAGGAAGACAAATGTATGCGAACAAATAACAGAAAGGTCCCTCCAAACCCAAGAGCCCCCCAAGAGTGAGTCACAAGCCAAGGAATCAGGAAAAGAAAGGAGGTTGAGGGAGGGAGGGGGAGGAAAAGGAGAACTCTCCAGATTGTTCCAAAATGGAAAATCGGCTTGGTCGCTGGCGGTTTGGGCTGTCAAGGGGAATTGCCGTTGGGTATTAACGGGCTCTGCTCTCTCCTGCTAATGACTAATCTGGTTTGTCTTGTGGACGCTTTTGCCAATCCTCTCTGCTGCGGTTTGCTTTCGGTTTGCACCTCCTGATAACTCCTCTACTGTTTACGAGTGCTCTGCCCAGGTCAGCCGGGACGCTGGACTGGACTCCCCATGGTCAGCCGGGACTCTGGACTGGACTCCCCGTGGTCAGCTGGGACGCTGGACTGGATTACCCGTTTGAAGGGAGTCAGCAGCTCCGCTCACACGCTCCACCCACGCTCACGTGTCCTTTGCTGTGGTTCCGCTCCCCACAGACCAGCTGTGGCCCCAGGTAGTGTGTGCTATCTCCTTGGGTCCCAGCATCTGTGTTGGTCCCTGGAGCCACGGTAAATGGCAGCTCAGGGTGGTGCAAGCCGCGAGCTCTTCTCTCTCGCGGCCATGAAGGCGGGAAGGCCAAGATCAGGGCTCCAGCAGCCCCTCTCCCAACCCCTCCCCTTGGGGGCTGGAGGGACCCACAGCCCTCCTACTTCAGAGGGTTCTCATGTGAAACCTATTCGAGAATCAAGCTGTGTGCAAGGCCACGGAGCATGACCCACACCGTCCTACCTCTCTGCAAGACACTTTGGTCGGTCCCTCTCTTGCTGTCCAAGGACATCGTGCAACCCACTGCTTAGGGACTCGCCCCTTAGGGAGGATTCTTGCAGAGCCGACGTCCCCTGAGGTCAGCATCCACCTCACTGAAGCCCTGAGACCTGCATCCAAAGCCGGCCTCCTGCTCCTCTGAGTCTGGCCTCTGGGAGCCACTCATGACGTCTGCATCCATCGAGTATTGACACGTGAGAGTCACCGGTGCAGGTGCTGTGTCAGGAGCACCCACGTCCCCAGCGCTCGGTGCCCGGGCCAGCCTCACGCGCAGGCCTCTGAGCCCACCCTGCAGCTCCCCTCCCGCTCACAGCTGCAGATTCCGCTCCACGGAGCCAGGCACACCACCCAGTGGCCTGAGGAGTCAAGCTGTAGGGTTGGCGCCCAGATCCCAGGGGCCAGGAGAACCTTTTGGCTGAGGGGTCTTACAGCTTGGGTTCACCCCAAAAGCTGAGCCTCAGACTGGGCCTTGGTGCACGTGTTTCGTTTGGGAAGAGACCCCAAAGAGGAAGCAGGGAGCAGACAGAGGGACGGACACCCAAGTCGGGGTGGTGTGGGTGGTGTGGGTGCTGCCCGGGACACTTCCGAGCTCAGGAGGAGGAGCACACCCCTTGTGCCCCAGTGATGGCCGGTGGGCGAGGGCAGCCCTGGTCACTTCCTGTCCTTGCTGCATTCCTAGCAGAAGCTTCCGGGGCAACATGGCACTGCCCACCCCCCCCGCAGCTGGAGGTGTGTCCAGCATGAAGGCAGCTGGGCCAGGGAGTATGGGGAGCCCAGGGAAGCTCACAGGAGGGGGAAGTGGATGGTCCTCCCCGGCGGAGGCCAAGGTGGGTGGCCAGGCCCCCTTCTCCTGCTCTCTCCCAGGAGCTGCCCCGGTCATGTCCTCTGGCACGTAACTGCTCCAGGCCAGCTCCTTCAGTACAGGCAGGCACATGTCTGGGAGTCCACTGCCCAGGGGAGAGGGAGAGGCCAGTGGTCTCCACAGGGTCAGCAGGTCAGGTCAGGGGTGTTCCCAGTGTGTGGGGAAGTGAGGGCCCTGCTGAGCTTCTCGGGCCCCTCCCTCCTCTCCCTGGTGGGCAGGTGAGGGGTAGGGGTTTGGCAGAAAGCCAGGCAGACCGTGCCACGCAACTTACACCTTAAACAGGGGAGGCAGGAGATGCCCCGAGGTCCAACGCACTCCGCTGGCCTCCCTTGCAGGACCAGGGGCACCTCCTTCCACACAGAGCTGCTCCACCCTGGCAGCAGGTAGCACCAGGCAGAGGGAGTCGGGCTTCAGGGCCCACAAGGCCTGCCTTGATCCTAAGTCCAGCTCTGACTGGCTGCGCAGCCCAGGAGACTCGCATGCCCTCTCTGGGCCTCAGATTCTCCTGTGTGGAGTGAGGTTGGGACTGGCCATGTGATGTCAGCCGGGAGGTAATTACTCGGTATTCTTCCCTGGAAAACAGGAAGAACCTGCTGCCATCAAAGCTCTCCCAGCCCCGTTCCCCGGGTGGCGGTCCCAGGCTCCTGGATCTCGTTCTGGTTCACAGTTTCCTAATGCTCTTGGTCGGCTGTTCCCCGGTGCCTCTGTCCTCTGGCTGCTTCCTCATTGAAAGTCTTTGGATGTTGGATTTAATCTCATTTTGGTATTCATGGGGAACATCCTCGGAGTTCTGTGTGGTTTTGTTTTTCCCAAGGACCAAGGAAATTAACTCGTATACACATCTCCGTCCGTTTGTCTCTCATTATGTATTCCTGCTACACCTGTAGCCAGAACCCGCCAGGTTTTGTGCTTTGGAAACAATAACCAAAGCACAATAAATTTTCACTTGAGGTTACTCTGGCGGACAGATGGCTCAGCGTTTTCCCATCATTCAGCAAAAGAACAATAGGCCCAGGATTCTTTTCTTTCCTACCAAAGCTTGCTGTCTTTGTGCTTAATTAACTATTCTGCTTTTAGTCGGTAAATCAAGCAGCAAATTCTCTGGTTCTTAATGTTGAACGAAAGGACCTCTGGGTAAAGCCTTGTGCTTCGGATTTCTCTAAGCTCTTCAGCCCCAACTGAGCGGCTTGAATGAAAGGAGCAAAGGTCAGAAGCCAAGAGCCCTTCCTGGCCACGTTCACTGTGCCCTTCAGGGGCCAGGTGACCTTGGGGGAGTCTTGTCACCTGTCTCCTATTTCACTCCCTCCTCCGTGAAATAGGGGTCGCGCCACCTGCCCTCTACTTAATCCGCAGAGTTGTTGGGAGAAGGCGGTGAGGAAATTAATGTAAAGCCACTCGGAGAAAGATAAGGCGCTCCCCCAGCGGGATTGCAGCCAGCCCAGGGTCTCCCTGGGACTCATTAGCTGCACATCAAGGGCACCCGCACCAAACCAGGCCACAGTCGCTTGGGCCGACTCTGAGGACCGCCAAACACAGTTCTTTGTGTCTTCAACATGACCTTCAAAGTGTTCCTCATTGTCAAGGACCAGAGAATTCTCCAGGGCCGTGCCCCGCGTGGGAAAGCGCAGGCCCGTGCTGGGTGACCTCGGCGCAGTGACTAGGTTTTAAAAGGAAAGCCCTCCAGGCCAGCGTGATGGACCGTTGTCCCCGACGCCACAGCTCCCCAGATGGAAGAGCCCCAGGCAGGGGCTGTCAAGAGGGGAGCGGGCGCACAGCTGGGGCACTCCCGGGCTCCAGCCTGGCACCGTCTGGGAAGCTGGCGCACCGTGCCCAGCTCAGGAGGCCCCTGCACCATGGGGAAGCCCCTCTGCCCACTGCCTCCACGTCACCTGACGACACCCACCATGCAGTGAGGTACCCAGGCAGGGCTGGGAGGGGGCCGACAGCCCCGGGTCATGGGATTCGCAGCCCAGGAGCCGGGGCGACCACCCGGCTCAGCCACTGCCCACTGGTTTCTCAGTCCGCTTGGTGCTCCTTCACCCCCGGGTTAAATCTTGCTGGGAACTGAAGACAAAAGCCCAGCACCTTGCTGGTGCCTGGTGCCGTCCTTCCAGCCCTCCCCCTGCGGGCGAGAGGGCAGCAGGCAGAGCATTGGGTCTTCTGGAGCCCACCCACCAGGGTCTAGCAGTCCCGGGACGCCCTGGACCCCTCCTAGGGCTTCACCAACACACCTGCCTCCTTCTGAGCTAAGCGGACATGCAGGTGCCCATGTGGTCTACCTGACAGCCCTGCATGGGCCACAGGGAAAGTCACCAACTCGAACCGGCTTCAGCAGGGACTGTGGGTGGCTTGCACGGAGGAACTGCCTCACAACCCGCGCCCAGGGTCTCCTCTCTCTCTCCTCTCCCTTCTCCCGGCCCTGTCCTGGCTTCAGGAACACTTGACTCATAGTGCTAGAATGGCTGCCAGCAACCCCGGGGCTTCCATTCTCTAGAAAGAGAAGTGACTTTCTGCAAGTCATTCCTGCAGGAACCTGGGCCCAGCCTCGAGGGACACAGATGGGGTCACTCGTCGTGTGGCCAAGGGAATAGGGCAACAGCTTGGTGAGGGTCGGTCACATGTCAGCCCCAGGACTGAACTGAGATCGGCTCAACCCAAGAGCTCCATGTGTCCTGCAGGGAGGTCAGCCCCAGGACAGGGATCTTATTGTCACAGGAAAAGGCCGGGGAGAGCTGGGCAGGCAAACCCAGAGGTCCTACCTCAGGGCCGATCTTCAGCTCTAAATTCTTAGGAAAATGTCAGGCTACTGGAGAGGCCGTTTGTTTAAAGAAAGTGGAAACACAACATTTAATTTCAAATGTAATCCTTCAAAGAATTAAATAAGAATCCAACAGCCAGATTCCATAGATGTTCATAATCATGCTATTTAAATAGTGAGACAGCCGCTGCGCACGGCTGGCCCCGGGGTTAAATAAATCACAGGACCACGGCCTGATGTGATATTGTGCGACTCTCAAAGTGACGATTACAGGGGACGATAGTGATGCAGATGAGACAACAAAGTGGGGGCAGAAACAAGCCTCATTGAGCTGCGTCCGGACGAGGGCAGAAACGTCCACCCTCGGGGCGAGGCACAGAAAAACGAAGAAGCTCATTTGTTGGTGCCACGAGCTGGTGGGGGACACTCTGTGCGTGTGTGTACGTAACTAAAATAAGAAAAACAGGACCCACAGGACGAGCCGAATAGGACGGCCCCTCCCTGCGAGCTGGCTGGCTGGGGCTCGGAAGAGCTCCCCACAGACCCCGCTTCCTGGGGTCCTCGTGCCCCACCAAAGACAGGCTGGACCAGGCCCTGGGGTGTCCTGGTGTGCCAGCAGGTGGACTTGGAAGTGAGGTGTGCAATGGTCTGCAAGTGTTCCCAAGTGTGTCCCCAAGGGTCCCTGCGCCAAAATGCCACCCCGCTGTGAGCTACAGAGGGTGGGAACAGTCACACTATGTGTTCAGAGGTGGGTCACGGGGAGCAGCCCTGGCTGAATGCTGGTGGCTTTAGAAGGAGGAGAGACCAGGCACAGACACACTCATTGTTGGTGGGGCGAGCTGGTGGGGGACACTGTGTGCGTCTCACACACACTCCCCGTCCCTGCCCACGTGATGCCCTAAGCAGCCTCAGGATGCTGCAGGCACGAAGGCCCCCAGCCGCAGCCCCTCGGCATGAACATCCAGAGCCACGAGCCCAGATAAACCCTTTCCATTAACACTCACCGTCTGTGCAGCTGGGTGACAGTGACGGACATGTGTTGAGAGCCACAGCCGAAGCGGCCCCAGCAAACTTCCAGCTGATTGGCTCCTCTGTGTGATGCTCATTGGGCTGTTTCCCCGCCCTTTCAGACCACGGAGCTGCTCATTGGGGGACTCTTTGGGCTCCGCCCACACGACCCAGCCAATCGGCCTCAAGAGCGGGAGGAGTGGGGGTTGAGAGGCTCGCTGGAAGCCGGTGGTGGCAGTTGGGCTCTGAGGGTTTTCCTGAAGAGCTCGTGTGGTGTGGCGTGTGTTCCAAAAACAAAGTCCGTTTCTGCTTGACAGGTGGCTCCCGAATTGTGCCCAGCCAGACTGCGGCAGACATGGCCGACCCTCAGGGCTCTCGGACCTGTGGACCACAGAGAGGCGTGTGTGCTCTGGGCTCAGCAGCGTCCACTCACCCTCCACAGTGTCCCTGGAACCTCGAACTGTGACTCTGCCTGGAAGAGGCCATCGAAGATGTCATTAGCCAAGACGGCGCCGTGGCTGGAGCTTGTCCCCAACATCCACGGGTTGGAAACTCGGGCTCCAGATTCCTAGGCTGATGGTGTGTGGAGGGGGCTTTGGGAGGCCACCAGGGTTAGATGGGACCTGAGGGCGAGGCCCCCCTGATGACATGGTGGCTCCATAGACAAGGAAGAGAGGCCTGAGCCGGATGCTTGGTCCTCCCCCTGTGGTGCGCCCCCCATGATGGCCGGCAAGAGGGCCACCTCAGTGCTGGACTTCCGCCCCCAGAGCCAGGAGCTGAGTGACCTGCGTTGCCTATGGACCACCCAGCGTGTGGCTCGGCTACAGACACCAATAAGGGGCGGAGACAGATGCAGGCGTGTGACCAGCACACCAGACGTCCTTACAGGAGAGACACAGACACCCCGGGAAGCAGGCCATGTGGGGACAACGCAGAGATGGGCCATGCAGCCACCCCCAAGGAACAGCCCAGATGCCAACCGCCACTTGAGCCCAGAGGAGGCAGGGCCCTGCTGACGTCTGGAGTTGAACTCGGGCCTCCAGCGCTGCGGGAAACCTCGTGTCTCGACCACCACTGAGGGCTGTGGGCAGAGCCAGGGGAGAGCCGGCAGCACGGAGCCTTTACAGGGAGAGCTGGGTCAAGGGGCCGCTGACCGCCCTGCCCCATCAGAGGTAAGTGGCAGAATATGGGCCCCGGAACCAGTCACAGCCACCAGGGACAGCGTCCTTCCACCAGGGACAGCGTCCTTCCACCAGGGACAGTGTCCTTCCACCAGGGGCAAGACTGTGTGCCTGAAGGCCACTCGTCCTTCAAGAGAAGGGGCCTGAGGGAGGCCACTGGAAGGACCTACGTGCAGCAACAGCCACGTCCCTGTGTCTCTGCAGGCAGCATAGAGGCTATGGCCTCAGGGGCCAGCTCCAGCCTCCGCTGGGACATCTCCCCTTCACCTGTGGCTTTGGTGAGTGTCTCTGAAGCATGGATCCCTCAGAACACGCAGGAGGGGTCAAGGGGATGGGACAGGGGAGTTCAGAAGCCCAGGTCCTGAGGCTGTGAGTGGCTCCTGTCCCCTTGGGGACCAGCTTGCTGCACGCCATGGAACCCCCATTCCCGACGGCTGCAGTCACCGCAGACTGCTGCAGGCTGAAGGCCCTGTGTCCAGGACGTGCCGGCCTGGGCCTAATTCAGCCCCGGGGAATGGGTATTGAGGAGGGTCAAGGGCAGGAGAAAACCTCAGTTTGAGTCCCTGCGTCCTGGGCCAGTCCCGGCTTCCCACTCACCAGCTGTGGGACTCGGGCAAATCCTGGGTCTCTCTGAGCCTCCTGTTGTCAACCACAAAGAGGGGGCAACGCGTCTCGGCCTCAGGATGGCTCTGAGGGTGGAACAACCCGCACCAGCCGGGCACCAGCCTGCACTGCAGGAAGCTGCCCCTTCAGGGTGTTGGGGGGCCGCAGGGAGCTGAGAACTCGCACCCCCAGCAGACGGGGTCCATTCCCCACTCTACGTTGAGTAGCCGTGACTTGGGGCAGGGTCGTCACCTCGCCCAGCCCTGTTTCCGGTCTGCACGGTGGGGGTGGCCAGGGCTGCCCCTGGAGCATGAGTTAGCATGGGTCCACTCCCTGGTAGGACAGGAGCCACCACACCTGCCCTCAACTGTACCCCCCCGGCCTCCTGAGGGCTTCTAGAGCCTGCAAAGCACAACCCTGCACTGGGCTGTTCCCCAGAAGCACGGGGTCAGCTGGGGCTGGTTGGGCCAGACACGATCCATCTCAGGGTTGACCTCACAGCCACCGTCCGACACTGGGCTCGGCCCACCCGGCAAAAGCTCCTATGGACGGGGCCGTCTCAAGATACTGCAGGACAGGCTATGTCCATGACAACCAGGAGGCTCATGGGAAAGCTGGGTGACGTGGCGCAGCCCCAAGTCTGGAACCACAGGGCCCTCTTACACAGGCCACTGCCCCCAGACAGCACTCACCTTCATGCGTGGCTCAGGCCACGTCCCCAGGCCCTGGGGTGCCAGCAGCCTGGGGTCACGATGCAGCTCCAAGACATTGGTCACATGAGACCCCTGTGTCCCGTGGTCACTGAGCAGACCCTGTGAGGCTGCACTTGGGTCAGGTGAGGAGCTCCTGGGGCTGCCCAGGGAGAGGCGGCCTCCTCTGTGATAGACCCTCCAGCTTCTCTTCAGCTCTTCCGTGTGCAGAGGTGGGTGACGGTCACAGAACCCCGTCCCTGTCCCAGAAGCCACATGTGAGCCCACACGGACTTCTCCTTTCAACCTAGGGAGCTGCGCCAGCTGCCCCTCTCAGTTCTGGGGGCTCCCCTGAGACCCCAAGATGACGGGAAGCCCAGCCCACTTCAGTGTCCTCTCCCACATGGCCTCGGTGCCTCTGGTCCCTTTGTTTATGACTTCAACTACTGATACCACGTTTTCTGGGAGGAACCAGGACTTTTAATTTAATCCAGCCTGAGAGACAAGAGGGGACGTCACCTCCACTTACCTGATAATCATGATGTCTGCAACTCCAATGGGACAATATCTTCAAAGCCCCGAGCTGTCACTTGTTGAAGAGGTGCCAGACGGAGGCTGCTGCTTGAGTCAAAGCCAGGGTCGGCTCCCTTCCTGTCGGGGCTTCTGAGGCTCAGGGCCACTCAGCTCTGTTTCTGACTCATTCTTCAGATGTCCCATGCCACTGATGCTTGGGATATCCCCTGTGCTGTCCTCCTGCTGTAGTGACCCTCCCTCACGTAGGCCTCTGCCCTGTGTGTGTGTGTGGGTGGGTGTGTGTGTCCCTATTCCTAAAATTTGAGGGTGGAGGAGGAAGGTTTCCAAGAACACCGAGATACTCTAACCTAGACTTGGGGAGGTGAGACTAGATGGTTGTGCATGGTAATGGTGGTGATGGTAACGGTGATGATGATGGCAGCAGTAATGGTAATGGCAGTGATGATGGTGGTGATGGTGATGGTGATGGCTGTGGAGGTGATAGTAATGACGGTGGTGGTGGCGATGGCAGTGCATGACCACAGCGTGTCGCGTGGCTCTGGACCCTTTCTGTGCACCCGCCCACAGCAGGCGCTGTGCCTAGCCCCATTTGTCAGCATGGTAAGGGGATTTTCAACCTGTCAAACTCTGAACGGCTTTGCCTTTTTGAATGAAGTAAGAAACCCCCGAGTGCCCTTTAGGAGTCACTGGGACTTAGATAACACCTGCCCCGAGGTGTGTTGGGAAGTGCCGGCAGGAAGCTCCATGAGAGGCCCCAGCCAGAAGGAGAAGAGGGCAGGCGAGGCCCGGCCTCCAGGAGCCAGCACAGAGCCTGAGACCCGAGAGTAGCCAGGGACAGGTAGGAGGGGCCACCAGCCTCCTGGGGAGAATAGGCCTTGGTCAAATGCAGTGCAGCCTCTTAGGTAGCACCTGGCTGGTAGCACGTGCTGCTCAGCAGGACAGAGTCCTTGCGGAAGGGTCCCTGGAAGTCATGTGTAAGCAGGAAATTCATTTTGTGCCGTCAGCTCCGCACCTCACTGGGCTCCGAGCACCTCAGGAAGCTGACAACTTTATATACTGGCTGGAACATTCCGCACATCCAGAGCTAGGAGACCAGAGAAGTGATGTTCCCACAGCTTTCCACAGGCTTCTCTACCCCAGTCCACGAGCTGCGGTCCCCGCACCCCTAAGTGGATCTAAGCACTTGACAGCAGACTGCAGGCCCCAACGCTCAAAAATAATACCCGCTGTGGTCAGGAGACAACGGCAATCCAATAAACCAGCAGCCAAAGTCAGCAAGATCATAATTTGGAAATTGTTCTCCCCCGCCCCAGTCTATTTCACAGACTTCAAATTCATCTGTCTAATCTCTTATCTGAAGCTATGAAATTGTATTTCCCTCTTAATAGGCTCACCAGTGTTCTAGATGAATAGTTCAATAGCGGGCGGCACAGGAAGCAGCAGGCATGCTAAAGAGAGACCTGAACTCCTCCCACCACGGCCCAAGCCACCCGGCCCCGCCGTGCCTGGAATCTCAATCAGCGGCACCTTGGCTGGACTCAGGAGCCAGGGGCAGAGTGGGTGTTGACTGCCACCCAGCCTGGGGAGCTGTGAAGAGCCGGTGGCAGGCAGGGACAGAGGTGGGAAGTCAAGCAGCGTCCCTCCCAGTCCCTCCCATAGGGGAACCCCCAGTGGCCAGACCCCCTTTCCTTCTCTGTGTTCACAAAATTGAACTTGTCTCTCTGGCTCAAGCCTCCCATGGCTCCCCAGGGCCCTAACCAAGTGGCCCAATCCTGAGCTTTTACAACGCGCCCCCGGGACCCTGAGCTGGCTCTCATCTGTCCCACTCAGCCTGGCGCGGGGAGGCTTCCCGCCTCAGCCGTGGGCTCCTGTTCCCCCAGCCTGGGCCGACCTTCCCTCTGGTGGTCTTCCCCAGGGTGACTTTACTGGACTTCGAAGCTGGAGGGGGAGACAGGCGCCCCAGGAACCCACCAAAGCACCAGCTCCGCTCACTGAAGTGGGTTGAACGGCGGCACCCAAAAGATGTCCAAGTCTCAGAACCCAGAACCTGTGACCGTGACCTCATTTGGGAAAAGGGTCTCATCCTGGATTAGAGTGGACCCCGCTGGGATACAGGGATCCCTGTGAGGAACAGCGGAGGGAGAGTTGACACGCACAGGGGAGCGGGTGGCAGGAGGTGGAGACAGAGGCAGGAGCAACGCAGACCTGGGCCCAGGACTGAGGCCCGCAGCCTGCGGAGGCTGAAGGGGAGGAGGGGGGCCCGGGACCGCTCCACTTCAGACCTCTGACTCCTGAGCTGTGGAAGAATGAACAGCAGTTGTGTGAAGCCACCCAGTGGCTGTCGTGTGTCACGGTGGCCCTGCTCCCGTGGTGGCTGAGGACCTCAAGCCCTCCCTGCCCTCTGGACCTTCAAAGCCACCGGCCGCAACTTCACACACAGTTTTCCCTGGACGGTGCACTGACAGGACCTTCCCCTTCATTACGTCCCCAGGAGGGGTCCTCTCCGTCCTGAGCCTCTGGGACATTCCTGGGCTCCACTCGGGGAGCTCATGGGCCCCAGGGCTCTAGTGACGGGTGGCGAGACGGGCTCTGGGGATGGAGGGCAATGCCTCCAAAGCATCTGTCAGGCACAAGGGGCGGGGGCGGGGCAGGAAGTGGCTGGTCAGCAGGTCAACAGTGTCCAGCAAGGGCCCTGCGGGGACAGCAGCTTGCCGACTGCTGGGCTTCTCCCTGTGGCCTCTTCCCCTGTGGAGGCTCCCGCGGGAGGCCAGCGTGCCTACTGCCAGCCTGTCCTGGCTCTTGCTGGCTGGTCCATTTTCACTGTGTTCTGCTCTGGTCTGATCCCCACCTAGAGTCCCTGGGGCCAGGAGGACATGACCCACCCACACGCACTCCCGGCCCAGGAGGAGCACAGGGGCCGCGCTTCTCTCCTAACCTGTCTCCCCCCATCATGGGTGAGGCCCTGTCGGCTTCTCTGCCATCCTAACGGCTGGGCATTGGGACCTCCCAGGTGCAGCACCCTGTGGGGCCCAAGGCACTGGCCACATGCCTCCGGGAGCCTGCACCCTGGGGCAAGGCACTCCTCAGTCCCCGCTCTCAAGGTCACAGGAAGGGCCGGTCCTTCAAGGGGACACTAAGGAAGGTCCTGGAGAGGGAAGAGTGGCTGAGGTCAGGCAGGTATGCGAGCGGGGAGCCCATGTGAGAAAGGGTGAGACCTGAAAGGAGGTGTGGAGGCCAGGCCAGGCGCAGGGCCTGCGTGGCAGGAGCAGGAGCCACCCCACGACGGGCGGGGACTTGGCTCCTGACAGCTGGACCCGCAGCCCAGCCCAGCCACCTGCTGCTTGTCCTCGTTGCCTAGAATTTCTGCCTCTCAGTTAGTTTCTCATCTGTGGGGGACCTGCTATATGGCAAGTGCTTCTAAATGTCAACTCCGGTCATTTGACAGAGAGGAGGCTTTAGGGAGAGGCAGCTGACATCTGAGATCTGAGACCTGCTCCTGCTGGGACGTCCTGGCTTGGCCTCTGCAGCCTGACCACGTGGGCGTGATGGGGAAAGCTGAGCTGAACAGGGTGGGTCTGGGCTTCACCCTGAGGGAGGCTGCAGGTGCCAGGGTCACTAGGGATCAAGGAGACCAGGAAAGCGAGAGCACCAAGTGACAAGGGACATGGACAATAGAGAGATCAGAGAGGGAAATGGTGTCAGAATCCACGGAGCCGAAGCTAATCAGTTAGCTCAGAGGACAGAGGGGCCGAACGTGGAGGCAGGTGTGAATGCCGGGAGTGGGGACCCTGGGGCGCTATTGGGAGGGAGGAGGCAGTGAGGGCGCGGAGGTTTGCAGGGGGAGCAGGGCCTGTGCGTCGAGAGCTGTGCAGAAGACAGGAGCAGCTTGGGAAGTCTCCCCTGTCTGGCAAAGGGGGCGGCCACGGAGTAGAGGGGGGAGACATGGGACTCGGAGCAAGCCTCCAGATTCATTCTCGCTTAAACCTGCAGGGAACCTGCTCGTTGGGAACGCCTTGGGCCCTAAGTAATGGAAAATCAATGTAAAAATTGACCAGTGCCGTCTCTGGGAGGCCTCCATCTTTCACGGTCCCCAGGAAAGTGCTGTATCTCCAGGCATCAGATCTGCCTCGAGGCAGAAATCAGGAGCATCCAAGAAGACTGATGTGTGGATCAGCTCCGCGGTCAGCACCGTGTCTCCTGACCGCTCTCTGGGGCATTTGGGGAAGCGTCGAAGTGAGATGATCTAATCTCCATTCAGACATAAACCAGGAGCGAGGGGCAGGGAGCCTGTGCTGGGTCAGCTGTCTTGTCTGCCAGAAGGGCGACCCTGAAGGACAACAGGAACCTCGGAGACCCAGAGGGTCCAGTTTCAGAAGCCAAGGGAGAAGGGACAGCACGGTGCGCAGAGAGGCCAGGAGCTTGACCTCTTCAGGCACGGGAAAGATGGTGCTGGAGCAAAGCACTGGGTCTGTGATCAGTCCTACGAGAGAAGAGGGCCAGGAGCAGGTGGGGTGGGCAGTGGAGAGTGGAGAAGCACAGACCGCGGGGGACAATCCGGAGGGGAGCTGCAGGCTCAGGAGCAAGAGGGTGCATCTCTAGCAAGGGGGTGGAGGAGCCGGCCTGGCCTTGGTAAGAGGGAGACAATAATGCAGGAGCCACGGGTATCCAGCAGGAGACCAGGCTGACATGGAGGACCAGGGGAGAGCTGGCCTTGGAGAGCAGAAGCCACACCTCTGTCCCCATCAAGGAAGCAGATGAGTGAGTCTGCAGACGTTTTCAGAAAGGGCCACCTGGTGAAGCTCAGTCCTCCCACAGAGGAAGGCAGAGGGCAGGAGTCAGCCTGCAGGTCGCCGGGCCAGAGAAGCCAGCCTCTGGGGGCTCCACTGTCCAGGTCACCTATGCCTTAGTTCCTCCGGGGACCCACTTAGAAAAGAGAGCTGTCAGTACAGGGGCTCTGTGGCGTGCAATGGTTATGTTCCCGTTAACCCAACTTAAGTTGAAAATACTGCAACCCAAAATACACTTAATATACCTGACCTACCAAGGGCCGCGCCTCACTGAACCTTCCACATACTCGGAACGCGCTCCTCAGCCCTCAGTGGGCAATCGTCCCACACAAAGCTGACTTCATAGTAACCCCTGTTCTACATGCAGGTGGACTTTCAACAGTCTTTCACATATTGGGGGGAATGTGTGGCACTTGTCTTGCAGAGTCTGTCTGGTTGATTTCACTTGGTACAATGACCTTAGTTCTCTCCATGTTATTGCCATTCTTTATGATCAAAGATTCCTTTCTTTATGACTGAAAAATATCCCATTATCCCACATCCTTTATCCGTTCATACACTGGTGGGTACCTAGGTTGATTTCCTCTCTTAGCTATTGCGTTTTGGTATCAGAGTGTTTTAGTGATGTATTTAGTCCATTTACATTTAGTAATATTTTATGAAGGTTGAGTTCAACTCTACTATCTTGGAATTTTGCTTTTATTTATCCATTTTGTTATTTTTGTCTTTTTTTCTTACTTTTTTAATATTCAGTACTGGAGATAGAACTCGGGGGTGCTTACCCACTGAGCCCTGTCCCCAGCCCATTTTTTATTCTTTATTTTGAGACAGGGTCTCACTGAGTTGTATAGGACCTTGCTAAGCTGCTGGGCTGGCTTTGAACTTGCTATTCTTCAGCCTCAGCCTCCAGAGCCCCTGGGTTTACAGACACACACCACCGCGCCTGGCTTTCCTACCTTTTTGAGGGAGTCACATTTAAAATATTTCATTTTGTTTACTGTCCAGGTCGTACCCCTTTGGGGCCGTGTCTCTGGGGTGAATCAGAGGTGCAGCATCCGTCTCTAAGACAGCACATTCTGCCTTCAAGTAACACCGCCTGATTCAAGAGCAGGACAAGAATCTCACCACAGCACGAGCCCAGATCCATTGCTGTGGGCAGTTTTCCTTTCCACACTTACTTGTACATACACTCCAAACCCCACAATAAATAATTCTGTTTTTGTTTTAAGCAGTCAAGGGTCTTTTAAAATTTTTATTTTGTATATATTTTCTAAGAGAATGGCACCTGGTGCTTCCTGGACATCCTTCATCCCTGGTCCTCCTCCTCCACGCCTGCAGTTCTACCTGCTCCCTCTCCACATCCTTCCACAGCCTGAAGAGCTTTGGCTTTTGAGCCGCCTAGTGATCCGTCTGTCGATACTGAGTGACTGCAGCTCACCTCCGTGAAAAGGCACCTTGAGTTCGGAATCAGTCTGCATGTTTGAAGAGGCTCTCTCCATGGGCCATTCTAGATTGGCAGGTCTCCGTGCTTCTGGGCCACCCTAAAGGTGACGTTACACTGTCCTCCCAGCTCCCACAGTGAGAAATCAGCCATCCTCTTGCTCCTCGGTGTGAAACGCGTCTTCTCGGCTCTCTCTGTATTTAAGATTTGCCTTTTGTCTTTGTCTTTCATCAGTTTGAATGTGACACGTGTGACAGTGGTTTTCTTTGTACCTCCCGAGATTCTTGCGTCTGTGGCTAGTGACTTTCATCGGCACTGGGAAGTTCTCCGCCTTCCTCTCGGACTCTTTCCTCTGCCGGTCGCCCCTCCTCTCCTCCTGGGCTCTGAACTCATGCATGATTCTATCCACAGATGGTGGGTTGCCTTTCCCGTCTCTCGTCTCTCTGAGTTGGAATCTGGGATTTCCCGTGGGCCCATCTCCAAGTCCGCCGAAACAGCGCTGTGTCGGGCCAGCTTCCTCTGAGCCCATCTCGCGAGCTCTGCTTTTCTGATGCCGTAAACACGCAGCCTTTCCCCTTGGTTTTCTGGGCTCCTGTGGTGCTGAGGAAAACCCCCCTCTCTGAGCTGTTTTGCTGTTTATCTTATAAATGTTTTATTCCAGGTGAGTTCAGATTTGCCGAAGGTCCCGTCTGCACCCCGTGGGGCCTCTCTGGCTCCCTGGCTGATGTTGTAAATCATGTTTTATTTACAAAACCTCATCCATTCACTTGTTCATCACCTGTAGGTGATGGAGCTGACCCACGTGGGCCAGATCATGCCGCTTATAAAAACTGAAATTCTTCCCGTCGGCTGTAGACTGTTTTTGTTCCCCTGAAATTCACACATTGAAATCCTAAGCACCAAAGTGATGATATAAGGAGGTGGAGACTTTGGTAAGTGGCTACGTCATGAGAGTGGGACCCTCATTAATGGAATTTGTGCCCTTACTGAAGGGACCCCAGAGATCTCCCTCACCCCTTCTTCCATCTGAGGCACAGAAAGAATATGGTCACCCATGGACCAGGAAATGGGCCCTCCAGACCCCAAAGCTGTCAGCACATTGATCTGGGACTTACCAGGCTCCAAGACTTTAAGCAATGAGTTATTTTTGTTTAAAGTCACTCTTGCTCTGGTGTTTTGTTGTAGTAGTGTGAACAAAGATGCCAGCTAAACTTCTACAAAAAAATAAATTCTAACCCATTTTCTAAGCTAAAAACTTACATCCCATCTGTTTGTACATTTATCAAAAGCAATGAGCTCATATTGACAGAACACTCTTAACTAAACATTAAACTACTTAGTAAGATGCAGTTGTTCTTGGAATTTACCAGTTTCCCCCTAAATGTCCTATTTCTGATCTGAGCATTATTTCTAAACATGTGTCTCCTTAGTCTCCCTCACACTCCCCTGTCTTTCATGACCTTTATATTTTCGACAAACATTGGTCAGTGTATTTTATAGACCTTCCCTGTGTTCATTGGCTTCCAGCTACTGAAACAAACACCAGAGATGATCAATTATAAAGAGATCAGGGTTTGGGGGCTCACAGTTTCAGAGGTTTCAGTCCATGGCTGGTTGGCTCTACAGCTCTGGGCTGCGGCGAGGCAGACCATCATGGGGGGAACATGTGGTAGAGCAAAGCCATTCAGCTCAGGGAAGGGAAGTGAAAAGCGGGGAGGGGCTGAGGTCCCACAATCCCCCCAAGGGATATCTCCAAAGACCGAAGACTCCCCACTAAGCCTTAAGGTCTCCATCATCTCCCAATAGTATCACCAAGGTTGGGGACCAATCCTCCAACACATGGACTTTGGGGACATTCAATATGCAAACCACACCAGTCCCTCAATTTGTATGTGTTGCTGTTTCTTCATGAGGCTGGGGCTGTGGGTTTTGGAGAAGTGGGCTGCAGAGATGGAGGGCTCCTCTTCCCATCGTATCAGGGACATACGACAGCAGCATTACTTCCCACTGGTAAAGTGAGGCCTCGCCACTGCATAGTGTTGCCAGTTTCCCACGTAAACCTAATATACTGTCCCTTTCTCTGTCCTCTAGAAGATGTTTGCTAAATCAAGCTCATACTCAAAGGGAGTGGAATTGAACCTTGCCTCCTGGAGGGAGAAATAAAAATAGAACCCGTGGACATGTGTAACACCACCAAATCTCAACAAAACTTTGGTGGGAAATCCTTTGAGGCCATGTGATATCCTGCTTCTCATCAAAGTTTTGCCCTTTGTGAGCCCTCAAATAAACTTTTCCTCCTCTAAAATTGTTCTGGTGGGGTCTTTTAGTCATAACAACCAAAAAGTTGACTAAAACATAAATCAGTACCAAGAAGCGGGGTCGTTGCTTTGACTAACCTGATGTGGTTGAGAATTTTTTAGGAGCTTTTTGGAATTGGTGGGAGGAATTTTGAGATGTGTAGCAGTGCAAGCTAGAAATGCTTTAGATGGTTGCATGTTATAAGTGGAGATTAACGGCAGATTCCAGTGGGAGCTCAGAAGACCAAAATGGCCAATGGACCGTGGACAGTGAAGACAGGGCTCAAGAGCACTCAGAAAAGGAGGACTCTATTGCACTTGTAGCAGAGCCCATTTGTGTTATGTTCTGGCTGAGAAGTTGTCTGCATTTTGTCCATGTCCTAAGACTTTCTGTGCAGCTGATTTTAAAAGTGATGGACTTCTTAATATGGTGGAAGAAATGCCTAGGCAGCATAGCATTCGGGAAGTGGCATGAGTCTTGCTGGTAACTTTTAGCCATGTTTATTTTAATATTCAGGAGAAGAAAGCAGAGCAGAAATATTTGAAAAACTTGAACTTGAAAGGCAGGAGTAAAACTGGGGCTAAGGAAGGTGTAGTTGTTACAGACATTATGGCCGCTAAAGAAAAGCTAAAGACTTTGCCCAGAGACAATGGGAGAGACAGCTGGAGGGCCTCTCAGGAGCAGGCAAGACCACACCCACTCAAGCTCCAGGAAGTAAAAGTGAAAACAATCTTGGGGAGAGACCAGTAGGGCACCCTTCTTGCACAGGGGGACGTAGGACGTTTTCATGCTCAACTACCCAGGCACTCAGAGGCCACTGCAGCCAGAGTCCTGAAAGCTTGGCTGCTGCTCAAGATGGTGGCAGACTTTGGCATCAACCAAGTGGTGCTGGTTCTGCAGGAATACAGGACGCTGGAGCTACCGGGTCTTGGAGAATTCCACCAAGATCCCAAAGAAGGCCTGGGAGACCAGGCAGAGTGCAGCAGGGTCAGAGTCCCTGCAGGTACCCCCTGAGCAGTCAGAGTGTGGAGATGTGAGGAGGAAGCCAAAGCTGCCGTGGAGACCCCCCAAGATTAAGAAATGCCAATAACGTGGGGATCATCCTAGGAAAGCTGCGGGAATTGAGCAGAGACAAGCCAACAGAGAGGTCCCTGGGGCTGCCACCAACAAGGCCACAGAGGCGGAGCCACTCAAGCCCTTTGGAGAGGACATGGCGCCACGTGAGGAGCCTCATGCCGAACACAGAGCTGCAGGACTTGTCTGCCCGGCTGGGTTTCTGACTTGCTTTGGTCCCATCCCTTCTTTCTATGCCCCTAATTTTGTGAATGGAAATGTTTACTCAGTACCTTTGTATATTGGGTCCCTGTAAATTGCTTTTAATTTTACAGGAGCTCACAATGTGAGATTGCCTTGAGCCTCAGGGAAGGTTTTGGGCTTGAACTCTGAGCAATCTCGGAACTGTTGAGATGATGGGGCTCTTGGGAATGGACTGAATGTATGTTTCACT
This sequence comes from Callospermophilus lateralis, assembly GCF_048772815.1. NCBI lineage: Eukaryota > Metazoa > Chordata > Mammalia > Rodentia > Sciuridae > Callospermophilus > Callospermophilus lateralis. Next base: position 61,784 of record NW_027513707.1, read on the forward strand.
GCCAGATGAGTGTGAGCTTTTGCAGGCCAGGGGCGGAATGTTATGATTGGGATGTGAGGTGTCCCCCAGAAGCTCACATGTGAGACAATACAAGAAGGTTTGGAGCAGGAAGTGATAGGGTCATAGCCTTAACACAGTCAGTTAATTAATCCCTGATGGGATTAACTGAGGCAGGAGGAAGTGGCTCATTGGGGCCATGGCTATGGGGTATATATTTTGTATCTGGGGAGGGGAGACTATGCCTCGCTGCTTCCTGATCATCACATGAGCTGCTTCCCTCCACTACAGTCTTCGCCATGAGATTCCGTCTCACCTCGAGCCCTGGGCAATGGAGCCGGCCTCCTATGGACGAAGACCTCTGAGACTGTGAGCCCTCAAATAGACTCTTCCTCCTCTGAAATGGCTCTGGCCGTCCTTTAATCAGAGTAGTGAAAACCCCAACCCAAACACTCAGGGTCACGTTGCATTGCTTCTTCATACATCCCGACTATTTTCCTGTGTGTCGAGCTCTCTGTAGAACAACACTGTGGACGCAAGTCAGCAGCATTCACCGCAGGACAGCGTGTCCCCTTCCCTCAGGCCACTGCCCAGGTGCTGATCCAGTCTGCAGTTCAGAGGGATCTGGGCTGGGCTGGGCTCTGGTTCCCTCCGTTTGCCGCCAGATGGAAACAGTTTGAAGCAAGTTCAGGTCTTTGTTTTTGCCCGAGCTCCAGCCTGAGAGCAGGAGAGACTCCCGGAGTCCATAATCCATGGCAGGTCACCAGCGGTCCCACCCTGGGGATGCCTCTGCTTCCCACCTGGGCCGGCTCTTGGGTCACAGGGGAGTTATGTCCCCAGTCCTGCCCAGGTCTTGAGCACCTGGGGACACCTCTCTGCCCAGAATGCCTTGGGGCATGTCCCTCAGCACAATTTCCCCTGCCTTAGCCCTCGAAGATGCCCAGGCAGCCTCAGGTGGCGGACACCCTCCCGGGGCTGGGAAGCTCCGACTCCACCCAGGGACACCCGAGGGAGCTCGGGCCCAGCTGCTTTCCTCTTCACCCCCTTTACAATGTCGGAGAACTGCAGCTTCAGCCCAGATCTCCTGGTAATGGGTGGGGGGATTCAGCAGAGCCCCCACTGGGAATGGAGGAGAGGGGCCGTATACTGACAATGCCAGGGCAGCCAACGAGACCCCCCAGGGCAGCCAACGAGACCCCCCAGGGCAGCCAACACAACCATGACAGCGAAAACTCCAAGAAGCGCGTCCAGCAGGCACCGGTTAGGGAGAGGGGCACGCGAAGACTGACCCGCCTGTCTCAGTTCATTTTTGTAAGGGGTGTTTGAAGCGTGCGCTGTTGGGATGCACATTTCACAGATGTGGGAACCAGCCTTGGAGAAGGCGGTAGACCTCCCAAGCAGTAAACGCAGATCGGGACTCACGCTGGGTCTCAATGGCCTGTGGCTGCCGCTTCCCTACTGACAGGGCCAAACCCAGTCTCTATGGACACTTCATGACACGTCATTGCTCTCCCCGGGGGAGGCCCTGGATTTCCAGCTGATTCACCTTCCCCTCGGGCTAGGTCCCCCTCCAGTATTAAAGAAAGCTCACCCAGGGACGTGCTAAAACACGGTGAGACTGGTTAGGAGAACGTCATGGGGGGTCAGGACAATGGGGTTTCCCGGGGCAGGGCCTCCAGCTCATCAGAACACAGCACCAGGGAGCAGGGATTCGCAGCTCAAGGCCAGGGCAGGAGGCAGGGGACGGAAAATTAAAAAGGGGAGACCTCAGGGAGAGGGATTCTGCTGAACCTAGCAGGACTCCTGCTGCGAGGCAGCCCGGGGTCGGACATCCCCTGGGGTGAGTGGAGGCTGAGGAGCTGGCCCTTGAAGAGGCGGGTCTAGGGCATGGGAATTGGGTCATGGGGAACCCCCTGGAGAGACATTAATGTTGGTCCCAGAGCCAGTTACTTCTCACCCAGAGCATGCCGTGGGAAAGGGGCCACGTGTGCTGCTGACGACGTCATTCTGTTTCTCCTCGGCCACGAGGTGGGGACACAGCCAGGCAGCCCTCACCAGAGGCTGAACAGATGCAGCTGCCCAACCTTGGACTTTCAGCTGCCAAAAGTGTGAGCTAAGTAAACCTCTTTTCTTTACCAGTACCCAGCCTGGGGCGTTTTATTACAGTAACATACAATGGACGGATACCAAGGCAGATCTTAGAGCCAGCTGCAATGTCTTGCCGCTTTCTCCCATCTCCACATCCAGAGGAAAGCCCAGCGTGGAGCCAATGCCCGAAGAAATCTGTTGACCCCAAGGTCCCACCAGAGCCCACCCCTGAATGAGGCTGCCCCAGGTGACCAGCAAACTCCCCCTCCCCCATGGCCCAGACCCTCTGCCTTCAATGGAGGAAGCAGGGCCCGCAGCTCCTCCAACTCCATAACCAGGTGTCTGTGTTCCTTTTCCTCCCACCCTTTCTGCTCCCCTTCCCCCTGTATTTCTATTTGAGCAAAATGTGTTCAAATGTCCCTGTTGCCCTGCTAGGGACAGAAAGTGCCTGTAACGTCGTTGTAGCAGTTGGTGTAACATTTCGGAGACTGGATGCAGCATCCGTGTCTATTTGCCCATCAGAATATCGATTTCCTCTGGAAACGAAATGTCACATCCACGAAATTCAAGAAGTCATAGAGGAAGAAAGCAGCCAGGGGCGGCGGGCTCCCGGCAGCGCTCCCAGGGCCTAGCAAGGCCGCTCCTCCTGCGGATGTCACTGGGCCAATGCCGCAGGCAGGGGCGGACCAGGGGCCAGCTGTTGTCCCGTCTCATTCCTCCCCCGTGGTCGGCTGTTTGGATGCTCTAAAGGAGCAGACCGCGTGGTCTTTGTTTACGGCCTATTTGGAGCGCTGAGCGTCTTCTCCGGGTGCCATTAGGCTGCACAAACAGCATCTGCCACAGACGGCGGCAGACGAGGGAGTAGCACTGAGTCTCAGGGATCAGGGTCCCGTTTCCCCCAAGCAGGAGGACCTACAGGGGCCAACTGACGGGCATCAGCTGGCCTGTATGAAGTTGTGGGTGACCACTGTAGAAAGGGCAGCTGAGCACGAGAGGGCAGGGCCAGCATGGGCAGAGCAGCCCCTGTCCACTGGCTTCTGTGTGAGGCTGAGCAGGACCTCGTGTCCCTGGCCAGGAGGAGGCCCACAGATGAGGCCGTGAGCTCTGGGCCGGCCCGGCTTGTACAGGCACCCACGGGAGCTTGGACAGGTGTCCTCCCAGGAGCCTGCATGGGTGTCCACCCAGCAACGACTGCTAGGAGAAGACCAGTGTCCCGTCCCCATGATGCAGGCTTCTCAGGCCAGGGCTTCCCCACACAGGCACCTGGAGATTCTCCTTCTGTGTCACAGGCTGCAAAGGACGCTGGGCAAAGCCACCGGCATGCTATGGACCTCTCTGTTCTCACTGTCCTTGTCCTGACATCTGCAAAAGACCCTCGTGAGCCCTCGTGGCTCCTTGCCCCAGAGGAGACATGGTCCTGGCCTTGGGGCCGTCCCGAGGCAAGGTGGAGGGTGTGAGATTGGGAGCTGGGTGGCCCACCACCACCTGCCCACTGGGAGTTAAGCCATTCCCGGCTTCGAAGATCTCCTCTGCTTAGTTAAAACGCTGAAGGCGACACCAACCCAATCCCAACAAAACCAGTTCTCTCTCCAGCCACCCACCAGGACAGATTTCCACCCCAGGACAGCCTCTGGGAACGCTCTCCTCCGGCGTCACCCATTGGACTGTTTAAACTATGACCCAGGCAAAAGAACCGAAGCCACCCCAATGGGACAGAGGACGCCAACGGGCCCCACAGTCTGCAGAGCCCTGGAGAGAGCCGTCCAGCCCTCCTTCCCCTTCACAGCGGTTAACATTCAGCTTTTTTGCAAAAATTTTGCTGCCCGTGACAACACACCGTCCAGTGGGCTTGGGCTTAAACACAGAGCTCTGCTGGCCCCAGAACCAGGACCCCACAGGCCGTGGTGGGCTCCAGCTGCAGGAGTGACATCAGGGTTCACACCTCCCGGTGCCCAGACTGCACCTCCGTCTGCAGGAGTGGATGGACCAGAGCCCCAGCTAGCTTCTGGCTGTTTCCCTCCCTCGGCTGCGGGGCTTGTTATCCCCCAGCTCTGTCCCCAGGCGTCACGAGCGGCTGGCATCCCAGATGCACAGAGTGGTACACAGCACCAGAGGTCTGAGCAGCCCGGAGCTTCCCCAGAGAACACTGGAAACAAGAAGGCAGGCGGGCGGCCGGCTTGCTGCGGCCTTGCCTCCCACAACTCGAGGAGGAGCTGCCCGGCGAGGGCTGGACCTGCGACCCATGCCTGCACCCAGCTTCCCCACACCAGCACTTTTCTGCACCTGGTGGTGACGCTCAGTCCTCACTGTGCCACATCTTGACAGAGACCCCTCCCTCTGCCTGCAAATGCATCCCTCCCCCTTCCCACCTGGGGCTGGCCCCTGCCCAGTGCTCGCTGCCCCGACTCCTCGGCTGGCTGACGTCCTCCGTCCCCCTCGCCCTGGAGCCCCCGCCTGGTACAGGTGCTCCAGCATCCGCGCTCACCCCTCGCGGAGCCTGTCTGGGCTCCAGTTTTAAACACCAGGTCTGCGCCAGTGACATCAGGGTTCACACTCCCGGAGCCCAGACCGCACCTCCGTCTGCCAACCCAGCACCCACCCAGGCTGTGACGGACTTCAGCGGAGCCTGCCAACAAGGACCCCTGCCGTCCCCGCCTGCCCTTCTCCCCTCCGGTAGTCCAGCTCCATCCTGGCCCCAAGACAGGTCCCTGCAGCCGGGCCTTCACCTCACGCCCCCCTCCCATCCCGCTGAGAGCCCACTGCCTCTGCCTTCCAAACGCCCCCAGAATCTGACTGGTCACCGTCTCTGTCCTGGTGTTCCGCGGAGTCTCCCTAAGATGGCAGCCGGAGGGGTCTTTGTAAATCCGCTGACGTCAAAGGGATGCTTTTCCATTTGGTCCATAGGAAACGCCGAGGTGCTCACAGCCCAGGGCCTCTGGGCTGCCATTGCCCGGCGGAGCTGCTCCAGGACCTCTCGCCAGGCCCCTGAGCCCCCCAGGTTTGTCCCGCCTGCTCCCGTGTGGTCCATCTTCCCTCAGGTGCCCCCTGCACGTCCCCAGGGCCTTCAGCTCTGGGCCCAAGGTGCCTGCTCACCAAGGCACGCTGCAGCCAGCTCCTCAGCCCCTCTGGGCCCCCGACTCCTCTAACGTCCACTGTGGGCTGCTGATGGCCCTTCTCTTTCTGCAGATGATGGGCTGTTGGCTTCTCTGGGAACCGGGTCTGTTCAGTCCACCCAGCATCCAACCAGCCGTGGCACGCGGCGACGCTCAGATCCCCCACTGGACAAACGGCCACACACCCGGGACTCCTCAGGCCCGTCCTGCTCACAGCCAGGTAGAAGGCCGTCCCCATGAACATGGGTATTTTTGATGAACCCCTCTGTGTGCCTCACGACGTCCGTGGGCACAAAGTCGGGCACGGCACCTCTGCTTAAGACCCTGGCTGCAGAGACCCGCAGAAAGCCACCTGGTCCTCAGGCCCGTGGGTCAGTGCTGTGAGGCTAGGGCTCATGAAACTAAAAGACGTGAGTCCACAGGACAAAGGGGCTGGCCGGGAGCAGGCTGCCTGAGCTTCCCGTCCCAAGGGCGTTCCCTGTCCCGCACCCTCACCTGGACACCTTCCAGACAGGGAGCAGCAGCTGACTCTGCCCAACGACGGGGATGTGACTTTCCAGAAGCTTCTCGGTGCACTCATGAAAGTCCAAGCTCACATTTGAGGGCACTCCTTGGAAGAGTTGATACAGGTCCCTGGTTTCCGGCTTGTGGTGGATAGAGCATGGAGCACCGGTAGAGCCCCCCCGCCCGCCCCCCGCCCCCCGCCCCCCGCCCCAAGGTCTAAAGAATCCAGAGGCAGCAAAGCACCCGGGGCCAGGCGGGAGCACCCTGGGGCCAGGCAGAGCACCTGGGGCCAGGCGGGACCTCCCTGGGGCCAGGCAGACCACCCTGGGGCCAGGCAGACCACCCTGGGGCCAGGTGGGATCACCTGCAGAGGGGGTGCCAGGCCCTGCTTCAGGAGCACAGGTCAAGGACACGGCAGGTGAGCGGGTGTTCTGGAGCAGCCTGGGTGGGGCCAGGCCAGCTGTGCCACCCCACTCAGGCCTCCCTGGCTGGAGGCTTACTTGGAGATGACCATGTTGGAGAGTGGCAGATGCCGGAGAAGCTCTGAAAGCAGAAGTCTCTTTCCTAGAGAGGGGGCAGCGATGAGTCCATCTCCTTCCCTAGCAAGGCTCCCTCCATCAGGGGACGAGAGGCCCTACTGAAATCTGCAGGGCACCCCTCCCTCCTCACAGGGCTGGCCCCACGGACCCTTCCTGTGCTGGGGAGAGGGTACCTAGGCCCCATCCTGAGCCACAGGCCCACCAGCCTCAGAAGGGCTGAGAGACAACCCGTTTCCTCCCCTCCAGGAGCAGGCCACCCAAGCCGGCCTCTCCCCAGGCGGAGTGGTTTGGGGGAAGTGGAGCTGGCTCCGAGAAGCCGGGCCCTGAGGGAGCGAGCGGCTTCAGCTACCTTCCACCTCTCACTCCTGGGACAACAGCTCCTGGGCCAGGCCAGGACACCACACCACCCCCAGGGAAGCAGCCACATGTGCCCACTGCAACTGGCCGCCGAGTCTCCAGGGCAGACAGTGGAGTGGACGGGTTTTGTTCTGCCTGTGGCCAGGTGTGTAGGAAGAAGAGGTTCTTTTCCCACGTTCATGGACAAAACTGGAGAAGCTGCAGAGAGGGAAGAGAGAGCCTGCCCAGGGCTGGCCACCTCTAGGACACTGTCACTGTCCGCTGTTTACAAATGGAGCGTCCTGGGGAGAAGGGATGAACAGGAGACAGGTCAGAGGCCAGGGCTGATGGTGGTCAGGTCAGGATTTTAAGACCTGGGGGAGGACTAGAGATTGCAGGCAGTGTCCCCCCATGGCACGCCGTAAGAACTGTGTACGTGGGTCTCTGTCCCGTGCCAGGGGCAGAGCTCCCACCCCTTACAGCTTCCTGGTGACAGCCACATCTGTTCTCATGAGGCAGCTCTTGGAGGCCTCCCGGATGGGGTCTGGCCACCAGGAAGGTCAGCGGGATTAGAGGCTTCCTGCTCCACCTCCATCCCCAGGGCAGGAGAGGGGCTGGAGGCGAGGCAACACCGTCACGCCTGTGTGCCTGGTCCTTTGGAGTCCTTGGAGTACTGGGTGTCTTCTGGGCTGGTGGCCATGTGAGGTGCCTGCAGGGCCGTGTGCCCAGACCCTGCCCACATGCCTCTCTGTCTGGCTGCACCCCTGCCCAGACCCTGCCCACGTGCCTCTCCGTCTGGCTCCTCATCTCCCCTTTCGTAACGTGCTCCCTAACTCTACCGTGGTCAGTGTCGCTGGAGTTCTCTGAGCTGTCCCAGCCCGGGATCTGTCCGAGGGCTGTCCCCTGTCCGAGGGCTGGTTCACCCTGATCTGTAGCTGAGTTACCTGTGCACACAGGGGCTGGGACGCTCTGTCACACCCAAGGGCTCCTCCTTGGCTCAAAGCCTCAAATACAAACACGAAATGCTCCCGGGGTTGGTAGGACGGCTCGACTTCCCAGGTGCACCTCACACCAGACCCCACGCAGCTCCACAAAGGCTCGTCAGGCTGGCTCCGGACGGAGAAGGGTCAGTCAGGCACCCACAGGCTCGGGTCCTGCTTTCCTCTGGGGCAGCGTCTCCGCAGTGCAGCTGGGAGCCCGTCAGTGCCCCTGAGGCTCTGGCACAGACTTGACACTGACGGGCTCTCGGGCGCAGCTCCATATCACACCTGCGGCTGCTGAGGTCCATCAAGATCTCTGCTCCCAACACCAGATGAAAGGGAAGTGGTCATTCATGACCTTGATTTAAATGTGTTGTTTCAACAGCAAAGAACAGAGCAGGGCTGTTTCTCGCTGCCGCCCTGGGTGTGAATCAGAGAATCAAGCGCTCTGGCCCCGCGGCCTTCCTCATGAGCTGCCCCTGCCCTGTCTGGGCCTTGATGTCCCCTCCAGCCTGGAGGAGGACAGAGCAGGATCCGCTGCTGCCCAGTGTCTTATCAGCCCCTCGGCTGACCAGGCCCTGCCTCTCCTGGCTGTGGCTGTGCTGGGGAGGGTCCGCTCAGCCTCGTTTCCCTCATTCCCTGTCTGACGCCCCCTGAGCGCCAGCCGGTCCATTTCCTGGACCCACTTCCAGGTGCCGCTGTTTTATCCCTGCTCAGAGGTGGCGTCTCCCAGAGGGGGGTTGGTCAGCTGTGAGACTAAACAGGAAAAGGGACTACGGCAGCAGGGTATGAACTCATGTCCCGGCAGCAGCCAGCCCTGGGGCCACCCCACCCACGGCGATCAGCCCAGGGGCCACCCCCACCCACGGCGATCAGCCCAGGGGCCACCCCCACCCACAGCGATCAGCCCAGGGGTCACCTCCACACAGTGATCAGCCCAGGGGCGACCCCGGTGATCAGCCAGGGCCACCTGCTGTGAGTTGGACTTGTTGGAAGTTGGGTCGTCACCCCTAAGAACAATCTGGGAAGCCACATAACCCTGTGCTAACCCCCCCAACAGCCAGGACTGGGTTAATCTCTGGCCACTCCCCCTATTTTTGTCCCTGCTTCCAACTTGGGACCCATCAGAGGAGGCCTAACACGTGCAGCTGCCCAGTGCCTCCACTCCTGCTCTTACTCAGCCTCCCCAGCGTCCCCAGGACACTGCCTCCAGCAGGTGCCCTGGAGCGTCCCTTTCCGGCCATGGAGCTCCCGCCCCTCTGCCAACCTTGGAGCTTCTGCCAATTGGAATTGATGGTGGCATCTCCCGGGCCACAGCCAGCGCTGAGGGAAGGGCCTCTGCTCGTCCTCCTTTGGGGGTCTCCGCATTTCCACGCCTTTATCCGGCTTCAGTGTCCGTCCTGGGCAGCACGGGACGTGCACAGACTCAACCATGGGCAGGAGAGGATGCGGTGGCTTCCGCCGACCCCGGCTCTCGGGTTCCCTGACAGCCCTTACTGATTTCACCACAGAGCAGCTCCAAGGGCCAGCAGCAGAGGGCCTCAAACCAGCCAAGTCCCCTCTGCCACCTCACGGGGCAGCGGGGGTCCTGGCCCGGCTCCTTCCCAAGGCCACCGCTGTCATTGGCCCCCACAGAAGATCGCCTGAGCTCTTCTGCTTTGTCTTTCTAAGCCAACGCCCCTCCACCTTCCTCTGCCTCAAGCAGCCGCTGTGGGGAGGGACACCGGGCAGCTTTGCAGGCAGCAGAGCAAGAGCGAGGTGGTGCCCGGACTCCAGGCTCAAGTTTCCGGAAGAGGCTTGTGCAGCCCTTGACCTTCACGGTCAGCTCCCAGGGAGGGTCCTGGAGGCTCCCAGCAGAGCAAATGACCATTCAGAGGCACAACTCCTTCCCCTAAAGACCTAGTCACCTACAGGGGATCAAGTCCCACACACAGACATAGAGACGTGTTGAGCACCTGTGCGCACACATGCACATGCACAGGTACAAACAGGCACACATACACAATGCAGACAGTGTGCACACCAGTGCATACACACACACACACACACACACACACACACAGAGGTAAGTTCATATACCCACATGCATGCACACGTGTGTGCGCATGTATACATGTAACCATATGAGCACAGGTGTGAGCATGTAACATGCAGTACACATACATTTGGGCACGTGAGCATATGCACACATACTCATGACTCACAGACTGCAGCACTCACATGTGCATAAGCATGTACACAGCCTCGTGCATACACAGGACCACACCTCCACACACAGGCATCTACACTCACAAACAGACGTGTACTTGTGCACACACATACTTTTCCATTGTACCTGGGTCACAGCATACACGAGCCGTGTCCTTCCCCCACCTCCGTTTCCCCAGCCATCTTCTCCAAGCCCCTCTCTGGAAGAAGGTCCTGTGGCCTCTCTCACGGACCCACTTCTGTGGTCAGAGCATCCACGCTAGGTGGACATGCGCTGACAGCCAGCTGCTGCCGACCGGGCCGGGCAGACCACATATCCAGACATCGTGTTGGGCCCCAAGTCAATCACCGACTCGATTTGTCGGAGCCGAGAGACGGTCCGCCCTGGCTCCAGCTCCAAGCTCACTTTATAAATCCCTGCTTCATAAACTGACCTTTGACTGACAGTGTTGTACTGAGTTACTGCGCAGAGATGACCTGCCAAAATATTATCCTTGGCACCGTCCCCGGGGAGACGGATGCGCCGTCGGCGGAACCCTGACTGCTGAGGCAGCACTTGCTGGGCGGGGAGCTGCTTCTCATTTATTAGGCTAAAAAACGACATGTCTGCCTCGGAGGCCGCGGGCTAGGCTGGAGGTTCTGAGTGCGCGTCCATGCGTCCGTCGTCCATCCACCGTCCTTGGTTCACACACTGTGGGGGTGAGACAAAGACAGGATTCAGCACACTTGGGCAAGCCCAGGGAGAGGAGGAGACCGTCACTCCAGAGGTTCACGGGGTCATGAGTGAGCCAACACATGCCACCGAGCCACCTCTGTGACCCTGAGAACAGGACGTGAGCCTTGGAAGCCGAGCAGCTTGGGGGCAGGTTGGTGGAAGCACAGGGTCCCACAGGATCCCACAGGATCCCACTTGCCTCCCTGGAACCTCAGAGCAGTTCCCCTCCCCCTGCAGGTGACCTTCCCTGGCTCTGTCTTGCTGCAGGTGGAACCTCCCATGGGCTGGCTGTGCCCAGGGGGTCCCAGACCACCAGATGTGGCTGCACAGTGGGGGCTCGGGAACAGTTTGGACTTCTTTGCAGGATCCTGCTCATCCTAGGGCTGGGCCACCCCTGAGCCAGTGCTTCTGTTGTCCTGTCTGACTCTCTTGGGTGTCGGGGGGTCTTGCCTGATGTTCAAGCTCCCTTCCTGCCTGTCCTGTGCCCCCCAGTCAGTTATTTCCCCTCTGAGTGCAGAGGACCCTGAGACTTGCAGGGGCAGAGATTCTGCCAATTATTAAACTCTAACTTTGACTCAAACAAGATGATTCTCCAGGGTGGGCCTGACCTAATCAAGGGAAAGTCCTTACTAAAGGGTCTGGGGTCCACTCTGACATTAGACTCTCCATCCAGTCCTAAAGAATCAAGTTTCCTTGTTGAGAGAGCGCTCATGAAGGGGCCGCACGGCAGGGAATGGTGAGGGGCTTCCAGTTTCCAGCCAGCAAGAAGCCAGGCCCTCGCCCTGCAGCCACAGGAGATGAATCCTGCCAGGAGCCGAGTGAGCTTGGAAGCAGATTCTCCTCGGTCTGTCCTTGAGGTGAGAATGCAGCCCACTCAAGAACCTGCACAGAAGAGGAGCAACTACGCTCATGTGTTGGTGCCACCGTCCCCTGGCCTCCATGTGCCTGCAATTTTGGAATCACAGGATCCCACAGAATCACCCGTGCCTCCCTGGAACCGCACACCAGTTTTCCAAGATTGCAGGCATGTGGGAGGGAGGGCCAGGAGCACCTGACCTCTGGAGGTGCTAAATAAATGCACGCCGTATAGAACAGCTGAACACCCTAGCCTGGGCTTGTCCTCAGGGCCTTGGGGACAGTGCCCATTTGCTATGACTGTAGAGTCAACCACAATTTTAGAGCCTTAAAACAGTCCATACTCATTTTGCTGCAGTCTCTGTGAGCGGCAGAGTGTGGCTTGGCTTCCGGGAGGGTCTTCTTTATGCACCATAAGAGGACGGGAGGCATGGGTAGCAAGAAGGAGCAGGAGAGTTGGAGAGAGCTCACTTTAGAACAGTCGCTCTTGCCCTGCGTCCAGGGGAGTGCTGATCCATTCACAAGACAGCAGAGCCTCCCAAGGTCCACCCCTAAATGCCAAACTTTGGAGATTCGGTTTCTGTGCTACTGTAACAAAATGCCTGAGATCATTAGCTTAGAGGAGAAAAGGTTTATTCAGTTGTAGTTCTGGAGGCTCCAGTCCAAGATGGGTGGCCCATTGCTTCAAGCCTCTGACGGTGCCAGACGGCAATGGCAGGACCCACCTGGCACAGCAAACTGCTCAGCCCGGGGCCAGGGGACAAGAAAGAGGAAAGTTCTGCGTCCCACAGGCCCCCTCAGGGTGCACCCAAATGACCTTAGGACCTCCCTTTAGCCCCCCCAGGTCCCCAGCACTCCCAGTAGCATCCCTCAGGGCACCAAGCCTCTAACACAGGGACCTTGGGGGGAAGGCCCCTATTCAAGCCCCCCAGCCTTCCCCTTGGGACCTGACGCCCCTCCAGGTCTGCGGACACTCAGGGCTTCTATCCACCACCTTCTCCCCAGGACGCTGCTTGCTGTGTGATTAGCAGGGACCCAAGAACGCCCCAGAGGCCAGAGGCCAGAGGCCAGAGGCCAGAGGCAGTGCCTGCTCATGTCCTGCCCTTGACAGCAGAGCAGCCAAGTCACCCTGCTCCCTGGGCCTCCTGAGAGGGAGTGTCCAGCAGCGTCCTGGGCTCAGTTGCCCAGAGACGTCAGGCCAGGGTGGCAGGACGCGGTCCCCAGGTCGCAGGTCCCGACTCAGGCGAGTTCCTCAGCTTCACCTTGGTCTCCAGCCTGGGCTCCCGGAGACTTGGACTTGGGGAGGGAAGAGCAGAGAACCAGGGTCACTACCCTTAAGTCATCCAGAAACCTTCCTTCATCCCTATCCACCACTCAACACACACCTCTGCGGCTCCTCCCTAAGGGGAGCCGGAGAGAAGCTTCCAGTAACAGCACCCCGTCGATAGGTCAGGCCGCTGGAAAGACCATCTGCTCACTTTCACAGCTGCTAAAAACACACGGTGGAATTCAACACCCGCTGGTGACGGGACCCTAGGAATCTCAAGAGGAAGGATGCCCCTGCCCCCGTAATAAATACGGATCTCAAGCCCATCGGCTGTCCGTGGAGTGTTCAGTTTTCAAAGTTAGACATTGGACTAAGTAGCGAGCACCCTCAGTGTTAGGTCAACAGACTTTAGGAAGAGACCACACCCCGGAGTCAGTGGACACAAGAGGTCCCACTCGCCGTGTCTGGGCTGGGGCGAGGAGGGAGCTTTCCCGCGCCCGTTCCCGTTTCCTGAATTCACGAGGGTGGTGCAAGTGGGTCACGAGCCCCTTCAGCAGTGAGCTAGTGTGAGGCGGAGCCTGGCGGCCACTGCTGCCCCCCAGGAAGACAAGGGCACGGTGGACACACAGGGCGGCTGAGGGCTGGGGTCCATTTGGACCCCTGAGTGGCAGAGGAGAAGCACAGTTCCCTAGACTCACCATAAGACCCCCCGAAGACCAGGTCAAAAGCTGGTAACTAAAATGGGCCTTTCATGTGAACGACTGCGGTCCTCCGCCCCCTGTGTTCTGCTTGCTCTGGGGACAGGCAGAGGCTTTGTTGAGGGTGGGGGTGTTGTTTGACCTTTGGGTTTTTGGGGGGGTTTGGCACTGGGGATGGAACCCAGGTTTGCTCCACCACTGAGCTATACTTTAATTGTCATTATTTTTATTTATTTTTTTTATTATTAGTTGTTCAAAATGTTAGGTGCAGAACAGGCTGAACTATGTTATCTGCAGGGCAGGCTGAACTATGTTGCTAGCTGCAGGATGGCCCACGCACTCAAACCCCCCTCTGTCTGGTCCTTTATCACCTGTTTGCGTCAAAGCTGAACACTCAACCCCCCTTTGTGCCAACAGGCAGCTTGCAGACCAGAGGCCCCGCTAGATTTGGGCTATAAAAACTCCCTCCTGCTGGGCCCCTCTCTCTCTTGCTCTCTTGCTCTTTTGCTCTGTCTCTCTCTCTTGATCTGTCTCCCTTGCTCGCATGCTCTCCTCTCTCTCTCTCTCTCTCTCTCTCTCTCTCTCTCTCTCTCTCTCTCTGTCTCTCTCTCTCTCTCTCTCTCTCTTTGTCTCTTTTCTCCTCTCTTGCACTGCTGCAAAAAGATCTCTTGGTCGATCCAAGTGTTGTGGTCACTTTCCTTTCACAAAACATTACAAAGCTCTTGACATATCATATTTCATACATTTGATTCAAGTGGGTTATGAACTCCCATTTTCACCCCATATACAGATTGCAGAATGTGATTATTTTTGATTTTAAGAGTCCCACTAAGTTGTTGAGGTCCTGGGTTGCTGAGACCAGCCTCGAATTGGTGATCCTCCTGCCTCAGCCTCCCAGGTGGATAGGATCACAGGTGTGAGCCACTGTGCCGGCTCAAGAGGAGGCTCTGTGTGGGAGGGGGAGGACACGGGTCAGGCTGGTGCTACAGGGCGGGTGTCACTGGTCTGCCACCTCCACGAGGGGATCCCAGGCCTCCTGAAGATGTTCATGCCCTTCCGCGGAGCTCACGTCTTGTCATGACTCTCGTTACTGAGTGACTCCGCGGCAGTCCTGCCCCGTGACGAAGCCGTGTCCTAGGATCCTGCAGGCACGTCAAGCCCTCTGAGAGGCACCCACGCGTCTCCACGCCTTTTCCAAAGTGGGAGGACTGACAGCCTCCCTCCCCCACACACCGCAGCACCCGTGGAGCAGGAGAGGTGTCCAAGAAGGTCCTGAGAGGAGGGGACGTCTGCCGTCCACCAGGGATGCTCCAAGCCCATACAGCGGAGCTGAGCTCTGGGCACCTGGGCACGGGGACAATGTCTCTGGCAGATTTGATGAAATCATTGGCTCGGTCGGCCCCTCTGCTTCCCCCTCCAGAGGCCCATAGACAGGACACATCCTCAACCACAGGATTTTATTTCCTCCTAAGAGGGAAATATTTATCTTCAAGGGCTAAATGGGAACAAGAGGATCAATCAAATACGGATTTGACTCTTGTCCAGGGGGTCAGTGACGCGGCCAAGCCCAGGCAGGTCCTCATCTCTGCAGATCATGAACTTCTGCAATGGCCAGGGCAGGCCACGGCAGGAAGCGGCTTCCCCACCGGGACTGGGGGTCTCCCACAGAGGGGCTCTGGCTGGGGCACGGAGCTGGCAGACACCTGAATCCCACTCCCCACCCCCGCCACCTCCCACCACTGCCCCCCACCACCCCAGGACATCTGGCAGCCACAGGGTGGGGAGTGTGGGGAGCAGAGTCTGTAGAGGGCAGCCCCAGCTCACACAGGTCCAGGGAGGTCAGCAGGGTTCAGAGCTCGGAGGTAGATCGCTGGCACGTGACTTGGGAACACGAAACTTAGCCACAAACTCAGGTCAGAGATCCATTGGATTAGGACAGTGTCCTGGTGGCTGTAAGGGAGCAGAGTCCAGGAGGACAGCCAGCATCCTGTCAGGAACCTTCTAGAACATTCTCCTGGAGGAGTGCTCCTGGAAGGCTAATCTAATGTTCCTGCTGTCAATCAACAGGAAGAAAAAATAGGGACTGTGACCCGGCCCTGCCAACATCCCTCCCAGACACCCAGCAGTGCACCAGGGAGACTTCAGGTGGGTGACGGTTGGTGGCAAGAGTCTCCCCTGAGTCCAGAGCAGAGTGACTGTGAGCAGACGCAGCCCGGCCCCCACCAGGGCATAGTGGCCCGTCTGCCACCAGAGCCGCCGCCCTGATCAGGCAAGAAGGCGCTTCTCTATGACCGTCACCTGACCTGTCCCTAAAGGGAGGACCAGGAGTGGACCCAGTGTGCTCACCACCTGGAGGCTGGGGCTGAAGAAGGGCCTCCATCCTTTGGGCAGCCCACCTGAGAGACCAAGAGGGTGGGACTTGCATGTCCTCCCCGTCCCCTTCCCAACACTCAGGTGTCCTGGGAAAGGGCAGTAGGCTGTCCCCGTCCCTAGACAACTAAAAACATAATAAGGTAATGAAATCCAGGTGGCCCCATGTGTGGGTCCCGTGTCCGTGTATTCAACCAACCTCAGGTGGAAAGCGTCCTTTAAAATGACATCTGTACTGAACATGCACGGGCATTTCTCTTATGACCCTTACGTAGACCACACGGCGTACCGGCTGTTCATAGAGCGCTAGAATGGAATCCAGTGTCCGAGGCCGTCTAGGCAGGACTCAGAGCCGATGGGAGATGTGCACAGGTGATATGAAAATGCTGTGCCATTTCCTATGACGGACTTGGACTTCCTTGAATTTTGGTGTCCCCGGGGGTTCTGGAACCAATCTCCCATGGATACGGGGGACAACGGCACTATTATATTATGGGCTGCTGGCCATGTTTCTTTTACTCTAACAAATACCGAGAGAAGCGACTTGCAGATATAAAAAGCTTATTTGGGCTCACAGCTCTGGGTATCCAGTCCATAACTGGTTGGCCTTGCTGCTCTGGGTCTATGGTCAGGCATCAGGAGTGTGTGGTGGGCAAACCCGGTCACTTCATGGCCAGGAAGAGACAAAGAGACGAGACCAGGGCCCTGCAGTCCCTTCAAGGCACATCCCCAGTGACCTGCAGACCTGAGAAGATGGGCGGCCCATCCCTGACCCCAGGGTCCCGTTGGGCAGCTCTTGGTGACCCGGACTGGCCACTCCTCACCGGGACCTGGGGGACATCTGACAGGAGTACTGCTCAGGCATCCCTCAGGGCTCCGACTTGTTCTGGGGAGCTCACCTCACTTCAGGGCGTTTTCTTTCTGGATTCCAACCACCCTTAGATCTGACAGGGAGATCCATTGCAGGGAAGACGGCTCACACATTAGTATCTGCATTTAAAGCAACTCCCGTGGGGTTTAAATCCAATTACCGGCTGAATGGAGCTCCGCGTCTCCATTCTCAATTAATTACCAAGAACTCCCAGTCCGGGCCTCTTCTTTCTTCCCCTCACATTTTCCCAGAAGATGAAAATTGCTGCACAAATCATTTTCGAGGAGGAAATGCAGGGTGAACCTCTTTGTCGTGGGCGAGTGAGGTCCCACCACAAGCTCTGGGGGAGGGCGCTGCTGCCGGATCTGGCTGGCCGCGACCACGGATGCGGGAAGAACAGGGACTTTAACACAAGATGGTCCTGGTAATGGGCCACATGGGGATGCGGCTTCCCGTCTGTGCTTTGGGGACTCAGAACTCAAACACTGCTGTTCAAGAAAGCAGGGAAATGCTGGTGGAGGGAAGCCGGTGTGCGCTCGGCCCCCAGCTTGTGCAGCTGTCCTCGTGCGCACTCGGCCTCCTAACTGCTCTTTGCTCAAGCTCATGCCACGGTGAGTTCTGCTCCCTGAGCACACCCCCGCTGATACGTCAAAGCAGACGCCTGGCAGGTCACTCCCCAGGACGGAATTTGCCAAGTATAGCCGGTCAGGGGCAGGCGTGGTCTGGAGAGGGTCGATACCCGTGGCCTGGACTCCCCTCCTCCCGGTGTCTGCAGAGCAGAAGGGAGGGTGGCGGATGAAGTCATGCAGAACAGGACGGACAGGAGGCTGGGGCAGGCTGGGCAGCTGTCCTGAGCTGGGGAGAGGCCAGGCGAGCGGCCAGGGCTCCCCACACCTCAGAGCCACCAGCTTTCAGAGCGCATCAGCCTAGGAATCTGGGGGCATGTGCCCAGGCCAGGTCCAGGCCCTGCTGCCCAGGTCAGCCTGCAGCACCCCGAGCCCTACCCCCAGGGCTGGCCCTGGAGTGGCTTCTGGCCACTCGCCTGCAGTTTCTCCCTGGTTCAGGGCAGAGGCCATGAGGGGGCTGAATCAGACCTGGGGTCCTCGGGGACACCAGACAGGACCGCGGCCAGGAGAGGACGAAGGCGAGCCCTGGGCATTTCCCAGGGACTGCAGAAGGGTCCTGGGGGGATCGCTCCTCCTCCTCCTGTAGGGAGCTGCCCTAACAGGGAAGTCCCCGGGAATGCGGACCCGGAGGCCAGCGCTCAGGCAGCCCTGGGGGACGATGGGAACCAAGACTGGAGCCTGAGCCCTCTCCCAGTCCCACTGGCTCCGGGGAGGCGCGTCCAGCAGCCCGCGGATCCCTGCGCAGGGGGCTGCGGAGCCCGAGGCGTGAGCGTGCTCTCTCCCTTGACACTCCCCAGAGCCACAGGCGATGGCCTTGGAACCCCAGGAGGACACCATGTCCCCACCCACCCTCAGCACCACCTGTACCTCTTCAGGCAGCCTCTCCGGGGCCTCCCGTCCACACAACCTCAGGCTCCCGACTCCAGACTCCAGGACAGCGCCGCCTGCCCAAGGGGGAGCCTCCCGCCTCAGCCCCTCACTGTACCCGCCTGCCACTGCAGCAGGGACCACCCCACAGCGGTGCCCACCCCACACGGGTGCCCACCGTCAGCTCCGGAGCTGCCCTGGGCCATCCAGCCCCTGCAGCTTTCAGAGTCCCTGCTCTGCTGGCCCCTGAAGCTCAGGACAAAGCCAGGGCTCCCGAGGGTGGGCCGGGCCTGGGCCCAGCCTGGGGCCCGGTTGACACTCTCCTCCCGACCTGCTCCGAGGGAGGCGCGTGGCTCTTATTTTTGTATTGACTTTTGATCTTGTGTTTGAGGAAACGGAGGCCCAGGAATGCCAAACACAGTGACAAGCGGCAGAGTGAGCAGTAGAATCCAGGTCTGTCTTATTCCAGAATGGATAAGCGCAGGTTCCCAAAAGGCAGTCATGTCTCGTGCACGTATGTGGTGCACACGTATCACGTGAACACGTGTGTCTGTGCACGAGGGCTCTAACTGAGCACGCTGCATGAGTGTGCAGATACAGACTACATGCACATATGTCATAAAATAAACGTCTCCATACCTAGTTTTTCATTTGTTTACCCACACTTATTCATTTCTCTCGGGATTCAGTTTAGACGCCAGAATGACATTATATTGTTTAGACAGCTAGTGCAATTTAACTGAAATTATTTTTATAATGATGTCACTTAAATGAACATAAATATAAAGCTAGGTATAAACTGCTTATGCTTTAAGCTCTTATGCAACTATAGAAACAAAATAAATTTACAATTCAAATACAAGCAAAACTATAAAACCGATAAAATTCAAATTAACATCACAAAGGTGAGTGATGGTGTTGCTGGCTGAGACCAAATAGCCCCTTCGGGTGAGAAAGATGTGTTTGCAAGCTCCAGCTTTGATAAATCAACGGGGGTCTTTTGCTTTTGAGGATGATGGACCACCAATTAATTCATCGTTAGCATTGTCTTTACTTTCTTGTTTAACAATGGACTCATTTTGAACCATCCATTCATTATCTTTATGGACCTATCAATTTAAACAGGGAACACAAAATTTATGACTGAGAAAAAAAATCTGTAAATAAGGCTTAACTTTAAATTCCCCATGGAGCTCTGGCTCCTGCTTGGCTGGGCCACATAGTCTGAGTGGGACCCGAGTTGTCCCCAGACCCCTCCTGAGAGCGGGGCACCGCTGGCCCCGGCCTTGCCCCGGCTTTCGTCTCCTCCCTGTGCATGTGGGCTGCCGCGCAGTTCCGGCTCTGTGAGCAGGAGCAGCGTGTTAAACAAAGGCTCCTGAGGGACCCCAGCGGCCCCTCAGCCCCAGGTCGCCATGAAGGGGCAAGTCCCCGACAGATGCTCCTGCTCCAGTGCCTGGGCACGGTCGGCCAGGACTCCAGAGGCCCCGGGACACCTCGCGCGCAGGCCCTCTGCACCCCAGGTCTGGGGAGCCAGGCTGGGACCTGCCACAAATCACAAGTCTGCTCAAAGCCTGACCCAGAGCCTCCCTGGAGGGGCCCCTGCGGGCTGTGACTGCCCCGGCTGCTCCAGAATCAGGTCAGCACCAGGGTGGGCAACGCCCCGCTCTGCTGCAGGGAACCACGGACCCCAGTGTCCAGTCAAGGAGTGGCTCTTCCCCATCCGCTGTCCCAGCGGCCAGAGGGCTGGGCGTGTCCGTCTGCTCCTGCTGTCCGATCGACCCCTGCAGACTGGCTTAAATGACCAAAATTTATTTTCTCATTTTTTTTTCCTGCAGACTAGAAATCGAGATTGAGGTGTTGGTGGACGGGTCTCTCCCGAGGCCTCTGTCCATCTTCTCCCTGTGTCTTCTCATCTTCCCTCCGCGGGTCTGGGTCTGGTCTCCTTACGAGGACGGCTGTCAGATGGGATTAGCCCCTGAGGACCTAGTACAGACTTGGTCACCTCTTTAAAGACCCCCATCTCCACACACAGGCACACCCTGAGAGGCCGAGGGTCGGGGTCCCAACACGTGAGTGTGAGGGAGACACAGTTTAGCCTCAGGGG
Source organism: Callospermophilus lateralis (assembly GCF_048772815.1). NCBI lineage: Eukaryota > Metazoa > Chordata > Mammalia > Rodentia > Sciuridae > Callospermophilus > Callospermophilus lateralis. The sequence goes on from NW_027513707.1 coordinate 81,922, forward strand.
TGGGTGACCTGGCCTCGCAACATACGCCTGACGCCTGCCCTGCAGATGGGTCCTGATGGCCAACAACATGGACTCGCCCGTGGACGGCGACACCAACACACGACTTGAAGCATCTGGGCTTCAGGGAGGCACTGGGACCAACCTGACAGGTCAGAGCCTGCAGAGGACCGGAGCAGCTGGCCGAGCGGCCACTGGAAGTCTGAGCACACAGGGAGGGAATCTAAGCGTCTCTCTAATTACTGCAGGTTAATTAGTCCTCTCTGTTCCAGAAACGAAGCACCACTCGAGTACAGCGTCCATCACTGGGACCCACTCCCTGCTGGTGGGCGGAGGGCACTGGAGGAGCGAGGCCTGGCTGAGGCTCCCGCCCTCTGGCTGCCCTGGATCGATCGCCAGCTCAGCCGTGATCTTGTCCCACCTGGGAGACGGCCGGGGGAAGGGCTGAGCAGGGCTCCCCCAGCCTGTTCCCCACGACCAGGATGGACCCCCAGGAGGCCAGGAAGGCCCGGGCCCTGCTCCCGCACTGCCCCAGCCAGCACCCAGGAAGGAGTCCTGGGGCCAGCGTGCCGGTCAGATGGGCTCCAGGAGCCTGCTCCTCAAGGCCTGGCCGAGGCGCGGAGCCTTGGTCTATGGCGTTGTCCCCAAGCCCCCCAGTGCAATCAACGGGCATCGTGAGTCTGGGGAGCGATTTTCTTGAACGAGTGTGCCCCATTTGCTGGGGCCCTGGAGACCCCGATGGCTGCTCGCCACCCCTGGTTTTCCTGGCTGTGCCTCACCGTCAGCCCCTTTCCTGGGCGTAGGGGTCTTCTTACTACCCTTCAGGAAGCGGCCACCAACAGTCTTCTTTAATGACATCCCAGATAAGTGTCAGGATGGTCCTATGGTTAGACCATGTCCCCAGAAGCTCATGTGTTGGAAACTTGGTTCCCTAAGTCACACGTAGATGGCATTTGCACGTGGTACCTTGGGAGGTCACAGGATTGCGTGAGGTCATGCCAGTGGGGCCCGTGGTGGTGAATAAACCTTTATGCTTTATAAACACCTGGGCTCGGGCATCGTGTTGCAGTAGTAGAAAATGGACTAAGACAGATGGAAAAAGGACAGACATGCAAAGACTGAGGACGTGTGCCCTGCAGGCCGTGGGGACCACCATGATGAGACCCTAAAGTGGGACAAAAGTTGCACAAAGAAGAGCAGAACGCCGGTGCAGCAGCTCCAGCTGGTCTCTGCTCCCTGCACCAATGCTGCAGCCAAGGAAGAGAGGAAGTGCACACACACAGACAAAGGGGCGTCCTGAGGACAAGAGGCTGGGACGCTCTGCAATCAGAAGGGCAGAGCGGTGGAAGCAGACTCAGCTGGACGAGGCTGCAGGGACGGAGGGGTCCAGAAGGAGCTGGACCAATTTGTCTCAGTGATTCCCAAGAAAGTTCCAAGCCCCCCGTAGCAGGTGTGTCTAGGGGAGGAGATGGAGACTAGAACGGGGGAGGGGGAGTTTTGTGCAGGGGTGGGTCAGCCCCAGGACTGCCCCTAACCACATGCAAACAAGGGACTGTCCTTTCCCCGTCCCCACTGAGATGGAGGCCCAGCTCTGGAGAGCTTGGGAGGTCTGAGGACAGGGACCAAACGCTGAGCCAGGAACAGTGAAGTCTGCTCCCTGGGCTGCTCCCTGGGGGTCCGAGGCCAAGGCCATGGACAGCTGCCACCTGTCTTTGCAGCCAGGGGACCCACCTGGAGCCCGCCCGGCCTGCACGCGGACCACCAGGGAGCTGCGTTGGGTTCCCATTTTGATCTTTGTTCCTCACTCGCTCGTAACCATGACCTCACAAATATTTCAGAAAGGCCTGAAACATAAAAGGCAGGGGACAGCTCCAGTGAGGAACTTGGGGAAGGGAGAGATGGTGCGGGACGTCGGGAGGAGCTCCACAGATATAAAATTGATGACAGCCGCGATGGAAGGGAACAGTGCATGCCCTGGAAGGAACAGAATGTTCTTTAAACACACACACTCACGCACTCTCTCTCTCTTCGAACAAGGAAACGCTTTTAGAAATTAGAACTATGCAAGTGGCGTTTAAAATTTGGTAGAGTTAAAATCAAGTCGAGGCAGTTTCTTAGAGAGTAGGGCAGAAATACAAAGTTAGGGAATACAGAGGGAAGAGAATGATAGGAACAAGCTGGAGGCCTCAGGGATCGAACCAAGCTCCTGAAAGGGACGGCAGCACGATCCAGGGGAATGGGATCTTCCAGAAGGAGAGAACTTGGGTGTCCAAGGGAAGAGCCTATTAGGAACCAAGACAGACGGATGTGAAGACCCCGCCCAGGAGCATGGGGGTAGAACAGCAGAGCACAGGGGGTGGGGGGGGGGGCCAGGAAAGCTCCCGGGAGGCAAGAGTGTGGCCCAAACCCTAGGAGCCAAGACGTTTGTGTCCCCCACCTGGAAGCCAGGGAGAGGCGTGAGAGGAGACAGGGACGTGGGCAGGGGAGGGCTCGGCCAGGGTGGCCCGGTCCTGCAGCCCATCCAGAGCACCCCACACGGGGAGGAAGCTCATGGGCAGCCACAGCCCCAGACAGTTGGAGATGGGAGGGGGGTGGCCTGGAGGGAGGTGCAGGGACTGCGAGGCCGGTTGACAGCTTGGGGACACATTAGGGATAGGTGCGTGCTGGCAGAGCAAATGAGAGCCCGGGTGGTTATTCATTCTAGGGAAAACGCAAAGTTGATCAGGAAAGGAAATGTAATCATGGAACTACTTTGTGGCTCAGCTGTGAATAATAATTACATAATTATGCAAATGCTGAATATTGATCTAACCACAAATTATGCTACTGGGAGGGGGGACGGGGCGGGGGCGGGGGGCGCGGGAGTGCGGTTGCTGTCTGGCAGAGCGAGGGGGCAAAGCACGGGGAGTTTAATCCTCATCCTCCCAGTGGAGAATCCGTGGAGAAGCAGCTGAAATCAGAGAGGAAAGGAGGCTCCTGTGTGTAGAGTGGGAGGAGGAGGAGCCGCACTGACAGCTGGGCCACGGGGCTCGCCCCAGGGTGGAGCTGGGCTTGTTCTGACCCACAGGGCTACTGGGCACCCTAAAGGTGCCTGCAAGATGGAAGGTGAGAGGAAGACAGCCGAGCCGCAGCAGCTCCATCACCCGTCAGGAGAGGGCCGTGGGAGGCCGAGGGAGCCCCGGGCCTGTGTTCCTAGGTGCTCATCTGGCAGCACAGCAGCGAGGTTCAGGGGGTGGACGGGAGGCCGGAGGCGGCTGGGAGTCTGTCCTTCAGACCGGAGGTGTGGTGGGGCTCCAGGGCAGCAGGATGGTCCTGCTGCTTCCGTGAGCTTCAGAGAGAGCCCCGGGCCCTGCAGGGAGCCGGTGCTGGAGGGGAAGCTGAGGTTGGGAGCTGGTGAAGCAGGTGCCCTCCACTGCTCAGGGCAGAGAAACGGGAGGAAGGAGAAGTCCGTTTGGGACCTTGGGTAAGACTTGGAAGCTCTAGAGGCCAGAACATGGAAACCAGGCGTGGTGGGGCCCCATCCCGGGAGGCCACAGCCGAGGACCCTTCCTAACGCCTCCAGTGCCAACCCGTGACTCTTGTCCATCCCTGCCCATCTTGGCCCTTGGAGACAGCTCTCCAGCCTCCAGGGCCCCCTCCCTGTGGGCCCCCTCCCTGTGGGCCCCCTCCCTGTGGGCCTCCTCCCTTGGGCCTCCTCCCTTGGGCCTCCTCCCTTGGGCCTCCTCCCTTGGGCCTCCTCCCTTGGGCCTCATTGCAGAATTTCCACCTGTGGGAAGAAGATGGGGCAACAGGATCAAGGCCCCCCCCCCCTCGGGCCCTCCCCTGAACTTGGTTGCACCTGCAGACACCCTGAGTCCAGGGCCGTGAGCTCGGCCACCATGGCTTCCCACGTTCCGCTCTTGGAGCTGGTGGACCCCTGGGCTCTGAGAAGTCTGCAGTCCTGCTCAGTTTCATTTGCTCCAGGAACGTCAACCCTGCCTGAGCGCCCAGTCCTTCCCCGGGGACACCCCTTGAGAGCCCCCAGCGTCCCCTGCAGTGCTTTACTCATGGCTTTGGATGACTCAGCCGGAGCTGCTGAGGCCCTGGGAGACGAGGAGGAGGCTGCAGACGAAGGGATGTGATGTTGGGGCATAAACATGCAGAAGGACACAGTGTCCCCGGGTCCTGGAGCCCAGCACCCTTGACCTTTAGCTTGTCTTTTGCCCAACTCTTCTAGGCGAACTGCAAACCACTGAGGGATCGGCTCGTCCCAGCCAGCTGCCCTGGGCTGGCTGCGCAGTCCTCCCAACACGGAGCCTGTGATGACCAGACACCAGCCCCCAAGGCGTCCCTGGAGCGAAGAGCTTCTGGTGGATCTCGTTGGCAAGCTGGGCCCTCTGTCACTGCTTTGCTGTGACCTCACCTGGGAAGGCTCCCCGGAGCCCACTACCGCAGACGTAGATCGTAAATCATGGAGACGGACCAGCACGTCCGCGAGGCACTGCCTCCGTGGAAGATTTAATGGGACCTTGAGAGAGGAGCATCCGGCCCAAGAACGGCCCATTTAGCTAATAAGATGCTTCTTCAAGAGGGAGCCTGGAGAATGTGCCTTCCCCAGAGCGCTCCACCCCAGGGCAGGGTGGCCAGCATCTCGTGGGGCTCCACAGGCCCCTGGGTCAGAGGAGGCATTGGCCCTCTCCTGCTCGTCCTTCTGTGGCCTTGGGGAGGCAGGACATGTAAGGAGGGCCGGTGACAATCGAAAGATAAGGCTACTGTCCCCTCCAGTCACGCCGCGAGCCTTCTAAAGCCATTTTACAACCACCACCACAACCCAGTCGGGCCAAGATCCCAGCAGACCAAGCCCTCTCCCCGGTATTCCCCTCCTCAACTCGCTCCCAAGAACGTCCTAGCTCCCGTCAGGGCCTCCGTCAGCCTTCAGCTCTGCCGATGGCCTCCCCACAGAAGCTCTTTCTTCATCACCTGCTGATTGAGAGGTTTTCGCTTTCTCCCAGCTGTGCCTCAAAGACAGAGAATGTTGTTTTTTGGGTTGTTTTTCTTTTCTTCTCACCCCTTCTTCACCATGCGCCTTTCATCTGTGACTCAGATCTTGCCAAAAGGTGGATAAATGAACCAAGAGTATTTCTTTTCAAAGAAAAGGAAATTAAAATGGGCTCTGGACTGTGCAGCCCCGAGTCCCACCCAGCAGGACGGGGACGCGGAGCCATTTCCAACCAGGACAAGCATGAAGCCCTCACCGTCCCCTGACCAGCAGGGGGGCCTGTGACCAAAATGCCTGTGGAAAAGGACTCTGCCCCCAGCACGCAGACATGGGCAGAAGAGCTCTGTCCCTAGCTGCCACCCACCGGGCACAAATCATGTTGAACAGCTCCTGAATTTACTGCCAATTGAATAAAAGACCACTATTTTAGGAAATGTCAGTATTTCTCCAAAAATAAATAAAAGCCCCTTGTTGTGAGCAGCTGATTTCAGGAGCTCTCCCTGGCGGGCCAGCGCCATGGAGCTGTGGAACACAGGCCCTTGTCTCAGTCCAGGCCGGGTCAGGTGCGCCCGCCGTCCTGAGCTCCCGCCCTCTGCAGATGCTCGGGCTGGAGGCGCTCAGGGTTCAGAGCTCTAAACAGAGCATTGCCCTGGGTTCCCTCTACCGCCATCCGGCTCCTGTCCTGGTGATGAGAAGGAGGAGATCATGGTCACACACTCTGGGGACTCGCTTTCCAGGGTGACTGTCCCCTGATCCCTGCCACCTGGGTCCAGCCCAGCCTGGACACACCCACCGGCAGCCCCTCCCATGCCCTGGCTGCAGCAAGACGATTTGTCCCAAGCAGACAACCCCACGGTCTGGGCTCTGCCTTCCACAGCACCCTGCTCCCCTGTCCCAGCAGCTGCTTGTCCCCAGGGATCCCTGCTGAATGCCCACGGCTGCCACAGGGGCATGGCCAGGAGCTGAGTCCCCCCTGGGGCAGTGGGATTGGCTGGACTTTAACACACACCCAGGGAAAGGTAGTTGCCCAGAGTCAGGAGCCAGGGACTCTCAAAGGTCAAAACCTGCACTAAGCTTTTGCAGCAGCAAGCGATACACGTGGATGCTCCCCAAGCGTCCCCATGGCTCTGGGAAACAGTGCATCGTGGGTACGTAGCTGTGGGTCACCGAGGGCAGGCTGATGCTTGGCAGCGGCATGATGGGATAGTCTTTGAAACTGGCCTTTGCCTAGAAACTGTGGGGTCCAGAGCCGCGGAGCTGTGGTTCCTCCCGACCTGTGCAGACATGCCCCTTGGAGAAGGCTTTAGAGTGGGTTCTCCTGTCTGCACCCCGAATCTGCAGGAATCAGGCCTACCCCAACCAAAGCCACCCCGGCTGCTCAGCCCCCAGGAGTGGCGGTTCCAGGATCAGCACAGGAAAGCTTACGTGCCTCTGCTGGCCATGGGGATTGGGCTGGGCTCGGGCATCTGTAGCCGCTGGAAGAAAACATGTTTGCCTATCCTGGACAGCTTCCCTGCAGGGACTGTGGCCAGCAATGGTCAGCTCTGGCCAGAGTTGGGAGTGCGAAGGGTCTGGTCAGGCCTGGGGTATTCTCCCCACCAAGGCAGGCAGAGAGATGACTGCAACACACCCTCTGGGAAGGGGAGGTCCTGCTGAGGCGGGGGAGGGCATTGCTGGAGCAGGTCAGGCTCCCTTGGGAGCAGGTGGGTGGCGCCTGCCCACTGGTGCCCTGCGGATGACTTGGGGAGCTGCCTTTATTGAGTCTGACCGCGATGACAATGTCACTGCTTCTCTGGTAGGAAACACAGTGCTCTGAGCTTTATTTAGCAAGGGACCATTGTGCTGAGATAAAGAACAAGCCCAATGCATCAGTTCAATCGTTTCTCCTTGGCTGGCCACAGGGAACAAGCCCCCGATCAGCTGAGAGCGCTTCTGACAGCAGCTCCCTGTCCCTCAGCAGGGACCTCTCCAAAGAGGTCACAAGCCTGGCAGCCGGCTCTCCTGTTTCGTCACCTAGGGGCATCAGAGGGGGACATCTCGGGCCCTCAGGAGACCTTACAAAGCCAGGCAAAGGCCACTGGGGTTGGGGCAGGACCAGGGGGACCCACCCCCTGCTGTGAATCCACCCGAGCTCCATGACCTGTAACCTCAGAGATGGGGACAGGCTCCTCTCCACGCTTCAGGGCTTTGGGTCAAAGCCCCAGAACCCAGAGACCTGAGCCCCAGGGGATGCGGTTACAGCGAGTTGCTCGGCAGTTTCATTCTTCCCACATACACACCCATGCACCCACAGTCTGCACACACATGTGCAAACATGTACACACCCACACCCACACATGCGCAGAGACAAGCACCCATAGCCCCTGTGTACAAAGTCCCACACACATGCACACAGCCTCTACACGCATACCCACACGTGCCCACACAGACATGCGCACATGCCCACTCACACACACATGCACAGAAGCATAGCCGCAGCACTCACCGTGTGTTGCACACAGACATGTGTGCATACACTTCTGCACACACAGACACGTGTGCACATGCTCCTGAATGCCCACAGCTCATGCACACGCAGTTCATGGAGTTCAAGGCTTGGGCCCTGGCGCCCGGTTCCTGAGTCTGCCCCTGGGTCTGCCCTGGGCACCTCTGATCAGCTCCTTAGCTTCTAGGCCTCTGGGTCCTCCCTGTACCTCAAGGGTTGTCACGAGGATAGGACTGCCCAGTCCTGGGGAGCCCTCCAACAGCAGCCAGCAAGGAGGCCCTGGAAAGTCCAGCGGGTTCCCAGGTGGGGCAGCATCTCAGATGGCCTTGCCTGCCTGCGTGCCCACAGTGCTGGTCTTCCCAAAGAAGCCTGTCCCCACCACCACCTCCCTGCTGTTCTTGCCATCAGCTCCAAGGACACCAGACTGAGAGTGACTGTAACCTTAGAGAGGGGACAGTCTCCTCCCCAGGACTGGGAATGCTGGAAACCCCATGTCAGAGGCCTCTCCAGGTCTCCAAGGGGAAGAGCCGTCCCTCACAGTCCACCCCAGGCCGACACCCACACAGCACATCTGACGTGAATCATGGAATAAGCGAAGCACAGATAGGAAAGGCATTTCCCATCCTTAAAGTACTGTTCGTGAGTTGTTCCGCTGCCCGTCACTGTGACAAAGTACCTGAGAGAAACAACTTGAAAGGAGCAAAAGTCAATTTTGGCTCAGTTCCTGATGTCCCAGTCCATGATCACTCGGCTCCATTTCCTTGGCCTATGGTGAGGCGCAGCGTCATGCGAGAAGTGCGTGGAGAAGCGCCAGCCAGAACAGAGGGAGAGGGAGGTACCCAGAAACAGAACCAAGCCTTTGAGGGCAGCCCCCAGAGACCTGCTTCTCCACACCAGCCCCGTTCTGAGTCTCCGCCACCTCCACAGCCATTAAACTAGGAATCCACTGAACCCTGCTGCCTTGGGACAGAAGCTCTTGGGGGACACTCCAGCTCCAAACCACATAACATGCCCCCCGGCCCCCAAACCCCTGCCCATCTCATAATGCAGAATGCACTCCAAAGCGCCAGTTTTAAAACTAAGTAAACAGCAGGGAGGTCAGTAGGAAGGGGACGGGAGGGAAGCAGGCAGGGAAAGGGAGTGGAGGGTCTCAGGTGGGGCAAATTACATTCCTGTGTGTGAATACGCCCACATGAGCCCCAATATCAGGCATAACCGATGCGCTAATACAAACATAAAAATGCAGGCATTTCATCTCAGAGAGTCCCAACGGTTCCAAAGGAGAATTTGCCCTTGGATTTTTGAGCAATGCTGGGAGCTGTTAAGATGATGGGGACTCTGGGACGTGGCCTGAGGCACTGCCTGGGTTCTGAAAGGCCCCACAGAAGCACCTGTGCTGTAGGATTGGTCCCCGGAGCAGGCTGCTATGGGGAGGTGTCGAACTTTAGCAGGTGATGCTTCTCGGAAGGAAAGCAGGTCACTGGGGGTCATGCCCTTGAAGGAGGTCTGGGGACCCTGGCTCCTTGGTCTTGCTCCCTTTGCTCCCCAGCCACCGTGAGGTGATCAGCCTGACTCCAGAACGTGCTCCCCGCCATAATGATCTGCCTTGCCACAGGCCCAAAGCAACGGGGTCAAGCAACAAGGGACTGAAACCTCGGAAACCACAGCTGAAATAAATCTTTCCTTGTAAGTTGATTATCTCTGGCACTTTGTCACAGCCACAGAAAACTGGCTGACACGATTGGGTTCAAAGGAAATGAAATCCCTGCCAAACTCTAAAAGCTTCCGGGGCTCCCTCTGGACTTCTGCCCTCGTGGGGGGCCAGGAGTGCAGAGCTCACAGGAGAGGGCTGGGCCTCAGACTCCGGGTGTGGGATGATGCCAGGGTGCTATTGTGATTCGCATGAGCCAGTCAGAAACTAAGCACCTACCAGGGCCCCAGAGGGCTCCCCACCGTGGTGACAGGACTAGAATGGAGGTGCTCTGGGGACTTGCTCTCTAGGAGCAGGGGAGAGGGAGAGCCGGTCAGAGGCCAGGCTGGCCGCACCCTAGAGCTGAAGGGTCAGAGAGGCACAGACTCCAACTCAGGAAGGAGAGCCCAGATTCCAAGGGGCCACTGCCGGCGAGGGCGCTCCGACAGCAGGAGGAAGCTGGCCGCTAGGCCTGAGGCGCTCTGGAGGTAGACAGGGCTTTCCTTCCTGCGAAGTCAGCAAGGCCAGAAAGACCAGCTTGAGCCGCGAGGACAGCGGGTCCCAGGGACAGTGGATCAGGGAAGGCTGGACCTGAGCCAGAGGGTCCTCCGTGTGTGTCTGAGGCTCAGGCTGAAGGCAGGCCTGGGGGAGGAGAGAACTGGGCCAGGCGTGGTGAACGGCAAGCGCCCCAGGGGTGGGGCCTCTGTCACCAGCACAGACGAGGCAAGACGGGGTCCGGCCCTGACCCAGGTGAGATGGGGCTCCGTGGAGGGGGGGCTCTCCAGGGGCCTGTTCTGGAGACACAAAGGCCGGGACTTCTTAGCCTTCCCTGTTCTCCAGAACCACAGAGCAGGGTGACTATCCACATGGCCAGCTCCAGGTCCCCAGCACGGGCTCCTGGTCTGTGGGAGAGTCCAGCGTATGGCACCTGTCACTGCTCCTGCCAGTGCTCCCCAGGCCGCTCCTCCACCCGAGGATGATGAGGATGACAGAAAGGCCCCCTGGGGAAAGAACATTCACCTCCGTTTGTTTCTTTTGCAGAAAGTCTTCCAGGTCCCCTCCCCCCATGTGTGGGTGGGGGGAGTGTGTAGAAATAGAGCAGAAGGATGTGAGCAGGACAGGGCAGGGGAGGCCACAGGAGAGGACCTGGTGGGCGGGCCTCCAGGAGAAAGCAGCCCAGGCCTCAGGACTGTGCCCCAGGTCCTCCAGGGCACCTCCGCCTCTGGCTGCCCTGGTGCAGGGGGGGGTGGCGCACTGCAGACTGACTCTGGCCTGGCGCTCCTGGTGTTTGGCCAGGAGACCTGCTGAGCTTCCCAAGGCCCACAGGGCAGGGTGGCCTCCCAATGTGGGGGTTCATTGTAGGGTTTGAATGGACATGAGGTTTTAGACTCTTGGGTTTGACTGATGGCTGGGAAAGAAACAGGAAGAAGAGAAGAGAGAAGGGGAGGGGAGGAGGGCAGGAGGGGAGGAGGGAGGGGAGGAGGGCGGGAGGGGGAGGGAGGGCAGCAGCCTTGGGCCCGGCTCCCCCTGACAGCTCTTCCTGCCAGGCAATGCTCCCTAGAGCCCCCCAGGCCACGCCCCATCCCTGCCCTGGCCTGCGATCTTCCTGCACCTGCTGTGCCGTGACCCTGGGTGGAGAGGAAGCTCTGTACAGACAGACAGGAAATCCACTTCACAAAGAGCCGGCCGCTGGAGCCCTGAGCCCGTTTGCAGAGCACCTGGGGGAGGCCTGAGGACCCTGGTGTCTGCATGGCCTGGCCCCCCGGGTGGCACCAGGAGGTGGGCAGGAGGAGGCCCCGCGCCCCTGCCTCTGCAGGGCACATCTCTGCAATCATAATTATATCATATTAATTGACATGAGCCATTTCTTATTTCATGCTAATTGAAAATTACTGATTTTCCTCGCACAAATAGCTCTTCATGTCAATTACCAAATGTGATGTGCACCATTTTTTAATTAACCACTCTCCACTGCTTCCGCTTAAATCTAGTTTTAAATCTAGTTGACTGGTCTGTCTTGTCACAATTATAGTAAATAATGACCAAGATCTCTCAAAAGAATTTTTCGTTTTTTTTTTTTATTCCATGAATTATGGAAGGGGACTTGCGCAGGGTTTGTCTGTCCATCCCTGGCCCACCCGAGTTGGGCTCCATGGCAGGAATGAGCAGAGACAGACGGCAAGTGAGGGCCCTTGTTCTCTACTTGCCCAGGGCCCACCCATGCACTGGTGGCTGAACCCTGGACTCTGCCCTGTGCTCCAGCAGCCAGGCTTCCAAAGGTGTTCCCAGTTCTCACACTGAGATTCTTTCTCACTCTAAACTCCCAGTTGGAGACTTCAAAGCTCCTTAAAAGTCTGAGTGCTGGTCCAGTCATGTCCTAGGTTTGACTGGGTACTCAATTAAGTCCCAAACTAGATTATACTACTCCTGAGCCTATGCATGAGTCAGTTTTTTTATTGCTATAACAAAATACCAGAGGCTGGGTACTTTATAAAGAAAGGAGATTTATTTAGTTCACAATTCTGGAGATTGGAAGAATCCAAACAGCAGGGCACCAGCTCTGACCAGAGGCCCACTAGCTGTATCACATAACAGCAGGGGGGATGGTGGTGAGAACTCAGGCACGACATGGTGGGACCCATGAGAGGCCACAAATTAGGGAGGGGCTCTTCCGTAATGACCATCTCATGAGAGCTAGCCTGCATCCCAGGTAGACTGAGAACTACCTTCATCTCTCACAGGGCAATGTACCCAGAGTGACCTCCCACAAGCCCATGTTCTTGTAGGTCCCACCACCTCAACGCCTCCACCCTGGGGACCGGGCCTCCAGCCATGAGCATTCAGGGACAGGCCACTCATATCCCAACCATATCAGGACAGAAGCTGAGTGCCCCAGGCTTGTATCAGTCGGCTGAGCTGCCCAGCAGACCACCTGGAATACAGGCTCCTGACAGCCGTGGACTAGGCCCCCCCCCCCCCCCCCCCCCCCCCCCCCCCCCCCCCCGTCTACAGGTCAGCTGGCGGGTTCTTTGGACCAAGACACTGGTGGCCAGCAGGGGGCTCCCTCGGGGGGGGGGTAGCCACCTGGATGCTCCCCCTCCAGTGGCCTCCCGTCCTAGCAGTAAGCCCCTTCTTAGGCTGGCGGGGGCAGCCTGCATGTCCTCACCCACCTGCAGTGTCTTGCACTGACCGGTCATCAGGTGCCAAGTAGCCCAGTGCCATGGTGTTTCCTATGCCCGTCTCTGTGGAGAGGCCCCTGGGGGCCAGAGGGCACGAGCCAGGGTGACGGTAGGGGACGGACTCTGTCTGACATGCAGAGGCCACGTCACCACCTCATGAGCTCCGCGCTCCGCAGTGGGTTTGACTCCCCACCACAGACCTCGGTCCCGTGCAGAGCGTGCACGCCCAGGACACGGAGCAGAAGAGCCGCTCTGCGTGGGCGTGGGGGCCCCTGAAAATCCCCACGTTCAGCCACCAAGTGCTGAGCCCCAGGCCACAGGTTTAAAACGCGTCGGCAGCCATCTACACCTACAGGAAAGTCAAAGCTGGGCGGCCCAGGGGTGGGGCTGCGGGGGACTGGATCAGATGTTAACACACTGAAATTTAGGGCTTATCGCCCCGTCGGTGAGCATGGCGGCTTTAGTTAAGTCCCTTAACTTCCCTTCGTTTAGTTACGATTTTTGTTTAAGTGGGAATTCTCGGCTCCTCCAGCAGTGTTGCCATGGTGACCAGAGAAGAGAGAAACACAAACACGGGAGGAGAACGCCGCCGTGTTGGGTAAATATCCGCTGCCACCGCGAGGACCGTCACCAATTGCAAATGCTCCTGGTCCGAGTGCCAGGGAGGCGCAGATGCTGCTGCCCACCTTGCAGAGGTGGGCTCCCCTCTCCCGGCACGCGAGGGGCGCTCGCACAGCTGTCGGCTCCCCTTCACCCTTTCAAACTGTGTTTGCTCAGCACCAGCCCTGAGCCCCGCGCTGTCACACACACCAGGACCTGAACCTCAGAACAACACAGAGTCCTCGTCCTCGTGGGCGGTGGGGAAGGTGATGAGTGGGCAGAGTGACCTTGGAGGCTCCTCGGAGCTACAGAGGGTAGCTCTACAGGGTGGGGGTGGCGAGGGCAGAGAAGAGGGGTGGCTCTGCCCTGTGCAGGAAGGCAGGAGCCCTCCCTAAGGAGGTGACGAAGTGACGCTAAGAAGTCGGGTCTCCCGAGGCACCAACATGAGCCCCCTGCCCTGGCCACGCTGCAGGCTGGAAGGGAAACCCGGCACCTCCTGAGGCCCCTGCTTCCGCCCTCTGCCCACATGCCCCTCTGCAGACCAGGAGATGCAGGCCAGGCTCCCTGGGACATGGACCATCGGCCCTTCCAGCTCCAGTGCCCCCACCCTGGGGTGACGCTTCATACATTCTGTGGGCTCTGGTGATTTCGGCAGCCCACACCCCGCACACCCTGCCCCTAAAGGAGCCTCACAGAGAGAGCCAAGCGTCTCTGGACAGAGGGCCCACGTGCTCCATGCCATCCAGCCCACAGCGTCCCCCGGCCCTCGAGCACAGGTGGTGGCTTATGAGGACCCAGGGACCCCCTGCTCTAGTCAGAGTCCTCCCCGCCCGTTAGCTGGTCTTTGAACACCTCCCTCCCGGCCCCAGGGTGGACAGGAGCAAAGGCACGTGGTCAGTAGGTGGAGGCTTGGGACCTTCCGGGGGGCGAAGAGGCTCGGCCCAGCTGGGGGCCAGCAGAGATGAACTGAGCTAATCTGCTTCTGATGATGGTGTTAGGCAAGACTCTAAGGTCGATTTAGCATGATTTAAATGTTTCCTACTCATTAGCGATAATTTAGGATGCGTTTCTTTTCTCCCCTCCCCCAAACTTGAAGTTTTATTTTAATGGCTCTGAGATTTTGGACCAGATCATTAAAATTAATGACATCCTGAGTGTTCCAGTGTGCCTGGTGGAGTCTGATCAGTGTTTTTTTCCCTTTATAGATCATCAGTAATAGAACACTTTAATGGCCCTAATATAAGGGCACTCTCTCGCTCTGTTAATGAATAATTTCCACAGCCAGATATGGAACCCCCCAAAGAAAGAGGGAGCATATTTCATTAGGCACGTCAATGTCCGACCCTAAATAATTCAGTCCCCCAGATTAAAATACTTGATGCTCTCCATGTCCTAATGGGAGATAATGAAATGTCCCCAAATGCTGCCATCTTAAGATTAACATCCTTTGAAATTCTAAAATCAATCAATGTCAATGACAAGAGCCGGGTCTAATCCTTTATTGATTTGTGCAGCCAAGAAAGGGAAATGGAGCCCGCGCTCGGCCCTGTCCTGCAGGCTGCTGACTGCTGGCCAGCCTCGTTATTCATTCAGTCCTTGTCCTGGAGGACCGCAAACACCAGCTGGTCAGTCCCCCACCTGTGAGTGACAGGCGGCACTGCTTGGCCTCAAACACCCAGCCCCAGGTCGTCACTCAGGGACGTGAGGACTGTCCTGCCCCCACACCACCTGAAGCACTGTCCCCTTCTGGGTGGGGCGGGTGGAGCCGTGACTTGCCCAGGCTGTTGGTGGCCCTGTAATGGACAAAGTGTCCTCTCTTCCCTCAGCCACCCTTTGTCCTTTCTCTCTGTTTTATTTTCCATAGAAGTTGTCATACGCTAAAATCATCTTGTTTATTTTGGGGAGGACTCGTGTCCTTTGGACACCATCCTCTGCTTTATTATAAGCCAATCTCACTCTTCTTGCTCACCACGCTCCATGACAGAAGGGACTGTTCTGTTTACTGCTTTATCCACGGCATCTGAAGGAGTGTCTGTGTGAAGGTGTTAGCGTGGATTTGTCTATGCGTGGAGGGATGGACTGGCGGAGGCATGGTAGGTGGGGGAGCGTATGGGTGGATAAATGGACAGGTGGATGGATGAATGGTGGATGGATGAATGTATAGATGACTGGTTGGACAGATGGAAGGAAGGAAGGATGGATGGATGGATGGATAGATGGATGGATGGATCAGTGGACAGGTGGATGAATGAACAGTAGATGGTCAGATGGATGGATATGGATGGATGGATGAATGGTAGATGGGTGGATGGAGGGATGGATGAATGGTGTATGGGCTGGATAGATGGATGCATGAAGAAATGGTGGGTGGATGTTTGCGTGGACATATGAGTGGATGGAGAACAGATGGGCAGGTGAATGAATGGCGGATGGAGAGATGCATGCACATATGCAGGGGTGTGTGGGTGGACAGATGGATGGAGGGATGGATGAATGGATAGTGAATGGATGGGAGATGCGTAGATGAATGGGTGAGGGCCTCCCTTGCTGTATTCCCAATACAGAGAATAGCATCTAGCAAGTATCTGTTGACTGAACAAATGAACTGAAATTGTTGGACTCTCCAACGGCATCGAGAATCCCCACCTCCCCGCTTTGGCCCGGACAAGCTTCTCTTGGGGCAAAGCTGCCTGCGAAGACTTAGCTTCATCTGTACCCGACACACAGTAGGCCATCAGCTTACCGTGTAAGTCACACCTCTGGCAAGAAACCATATGGGCAGACACAAAGGGAATAATACAGGAGCCCCTTGAATAATTCAACAAACAGCCAGCGGATCCAGCACCTCACCTGGGCGTTGGCTGAAATTCAAAGGAAACAGAAAATGGGAAACCACAGAAAGTCTCTGCACGAAGATTAAAATCGCCCGGTGATAGAACAGCCTCGCGGAGCAGAGTCGGAGTCGGAGAAAATAAGAAAACCCAGCAAGTGAGTTGGAATTAGGTCAGAAGGGCCAGGCAGAGTCCCAGCAGAATGTGAGCCCAGGGGAGGACCCAGGAAGGCAGGGGAGGCCGGGTCCTGTCACACCCCTAGGAAGCCGCCCTCGGAGGTCACCACCACCCCCGGCCTGGCCCTAGGAGGTCACGGTGGCTGGCACCGCACAGGTCTGTGCTGAAAGGAAGCCTTTGGCTCAAAGCAGGAAGACTCTCCCTGGAGAGGACCAGCCAAAGAAAGGCCGGGAGGCCGCAGGGCACACCCTGAGCTGGGAGGAGCTGTGGTCCAGCCCTACTTGCTCCTGGCTGTGCGTCAGGAAGGTTGGTGAGCCCACCCCGGGTGGCTCAGATCCTTGGCCCCCCGATGGGTGGACGCAACCTGTGCTGTCCCCAGCAGGACACAGCAACCCCACTTTGCATGCCCACCTGGTTCCAGGCATTCCCAGAACCCAGGCCGCAGGTGGCCCCGGGACAGTCTGCTCAACCCCGACAGACCCCAGAGGGGGAGTTGCCTTTGCTGTTGTGGCTACTGTGCCTAGAGGGTGAGGTGGCCCTGGGCTCCGTCCTCTCGTCCCCGCATGCACAGGCCACACGGCCTTTCCATGTGACCCACCCACATCTCTGCTCAAAAGTCCGCCTTGGCTGCTAACCCCTCCCAAACCTGCCTCCGTGAGGTTTCACATCTTCCCAGGTCAAAGCACCTGCCCCAGGCCCTCCCCTTCTCCCAGCAGGTCACAGACCCCTGGGCCCACCTAGAGGAACCCGTCCCGTGTCTGGTGAGGCCTCCACAGCCATCTGCATCCCTCCCCTTCTCCCCATGGGCACCTTGGACCCGCCTCTATTGGGACCCTGGCACCTGCTCCTGTCCCAGGCTGGAGGAGACCAACTGTGACGAAGTCTCTGCTTGACCAAACCAGGTGGGCTCCTGGACCTTCTCCTCGTGAGGCCCAGCGTTAGCAAGGGCCCTGGAATCCACCTAGCCAGACCCCCGCCTCCATGTCCAAGTCCCCCGCGCTGGCGTGAGGGCTGGCCATCCCAGGAATCCGCTGGTGGCTCGGCCACGCTCCACACCACCGCCCCCTCCTCGGCTGCAGCCCCAGCCCAGACTCCAGTCAAGCCCAGCCTCCCCAGCACCACACTCCCCGCCCCCGTGAGATGGCCCTGGATGCCGTCCACCCCACGGGCTTGAGCGAGAGATGGTGAAGAACTGTCTGGTCCCCGTAGAATCACTGTTTTCTTTGACATTTGTAAGATCCAGGAAGGAAAATAAGTGGAAAGAGGTGGGGGGTGGGCAGCAGGGCGTGGGGTTGACCGACCTGTGGACAGCAGGAAGACTGCGAGGGAGGGGGGCCTCCCACCTGTCCAAGGGCCACGGTGAGGGCTCTGCCTTCTCTCAGGTTGGACAGGAGGCAAGAGGTGCCCAGAGGGCAAGAGAAGTCAAAGCCCTCAGGGCCCCCCCATCCCCAGCTGTCCCACGAGCCTTTGAAACCAGCTTCTCTCTGCTCTGGGACCCACCTGTCTGTGGCCTCCTCTTGCCCTGAACTTTCAGGCTTCTCAGCCACCTACAAGGCCAACAGGGGGCTCTTGACTCTGCTGGGCCATTTTCCTCTTTTCTGCCCTCACCACACTGGAGTCCAGCCTCCCTTGGGTTCCTCCAACACACCATAGGCTCAGCCCTGCCCCAGGGCCTTTGCACTATCATCCTCTCTGCCTGGAATGTCCCTCGTCCATCCTCACCCGGCCGATTCCTTCTTGACTCAGTCTCTGCTCAGTTCTCCCCTCCTCCAGGAGTTCTTTCTATTCTGTCACTACCATGATTCCAGATTTTTTTTTTCAAAATATCTGTCGTCTTTCTAAAGATTGTTCTCTGTACCACCCACAACAAGACAAGAAGCTGCACAAAGCACAGATGCTCCTGGCCGTCTGCCCACCTCTCTCCAGGATCTGGAACGGACCTGGGTGCCCGACAGTCACAAGTGTTTGTGAGGAGGATGCATGAGAAGGAGCAAGTGGCCATCTTTCCAGAGAACGCCCAGCGCTAGGGGACACTAAGGCGTCGCGGAGCTTGCATTGCCAAGGCACTGTTCTCTGAGCAGTCAGACAGACGAGACGGCAGATGCAGTGAAAACCAGTGTCCTCCTGCAGGTCAGCCGCGGAGGAGCTCAGCTGCTCAGCAGGCCCACGCGCGTCCGGGCTTGGAGCTGCCCGCGTCCCTGGAGATGCCAAAATCTAAGTCAGTTACTGAGGGAGGCACAAGCTGGGGGCACTACAGTCCCCTCCTCTGCACCTGGCCCCAGGCTGCGGCCAGATGGCGAGCCTCCGGCCATCCCCAGGCTGCTCCCCAAGCTGTCCAGGAGGGCGAGGCTGGCCGGGAGGGGCAGCTCCACTCCCCCCTGCTCCGCACCTCCACGGTCCATCCCTGTCAAGGCCACCTTTGGATGACTTCCAGGACAAGGGGTCCCAGGCCAGGAGCTCTGGACTCGGTCAGAGTGGCCCAGAGTCACCGAAGTTGACACTTGACCCAGCCCCTAACTGGTGGCTGCAGGAAAGGAGGCAAGGAAAGCCCCGTGGACTTGATACGTCCTCCCACGGTGAGGCCAGTCGGCTCAGGCCCCCAGAGCCCACACCACACTCGGCTGGAATGTGGAGGTCCGCCTCCAGGTGACCTCGGGTCAGTGTCGACTGAGGCCTGACCCCTAGGCCCGCAGACAGCGGCTTTCTCCCTGTGTGCCCACCTGGCAGACACAGAGACCCACGTGCCCTCCCCTGGCTGGTGCCGTGGGCTCAGGGCTCCACGCGTGTGACTTGAGCTCACCTCCTCCTGGGCTCGGTCCTTGGGTACAGTCACACGGGGGCTCGGGGCTCTGAACTGGGCACAGTGCTCTCTGTGTGGGCGGCCACCCATGCCGCTCCAGGTTCTCTGGTCCATTTACTTATTCCCTACAGGGCAGACCCCCGGCCCCCGGCTGCCAAAGAAAGCACCCCCACCCCCACCCGTAAATAGAAAGAGACCGCGAAGAGGCGCCCAGTGAGAGGAGGGCTCCCTGGAGGAGATGGAAGTCTCCGGAAGGGTTGCCAGGCTGGGAAGAAGACAGGCAGAGGCGTGGCTTGGGCATCGAGGCTGGTTTTTCGCTCTTTCAAGACCCTCTGAGTTTGGGCTCCAGGTTTCAGAGGCTCAGTCCATGGTCAGCAGCTCCACTGCTTTGGGCTCAGGTGAGGCAAAGAGAGAGCCCCACACACCAGGGACAAAGCATGGACCCCAGGTTCACGGCCCCCGTGAAAAGCCTTCTCCAGCCATACGTAGCTACCTAGATCACCCTGCAGTGATCCAGGCCCGGGGCCTGATCCACCATGAGCTCCCACCCCCATAATCTGATCATTCCACCTCTGAAATTCTTCACTGTCTCACACCTGAGCTTTGGGGGGACACCTCACATCCAGACCTTAACAGGCTACTCTGCCTGGACCTGTGCTGGACCCTGGAGCCGCAGACAGGATTGGGACATGGCTGTCTCTAGAGGCGGCTCAGTGCTGGAGAGACACAGGCCTCGGGCCCCTGCCCAGCCATCTCCCAGGCCTACACTCCTGGAGACACCAGGGAATCCTGGGGTCCAGGCCAAGGCCAGGGGAGCCCAGCAAGATTTTGCTTCTGTTCAACATTAGGCCGCCCAGGAAGAGGGGCCAAGGGCCCCCAAGCGCAGGTGTCTCCATCTCCCAGGCCTGGCCTCGTGCCTCTGTCCCTCGGGGAGCCCCTCCCTCAGCCGTGTCTACAAGGATCCTCCCGTGGGATGCTGAGGAGACTGGTCCTTCCCTGCAGCATTGAGGGACAGAGCTCAGCCTCGGGTGGGCAGGTCGCGATCCTCTTGTGCTTTAAAAGAGAACTCAGAGTGGCAGCATCCAGACGTGTCCTGACTGAGCACAGGTTGTCTAGACCTCCGGCTGCCTTTTCCATGCCTCTGGGGACACGCCCTTGCACACCCCCAGCTTGGTCCCCAGCATGGTCTCCTCCCTGATGCACGAGCTGGTCAGACCAGGAGAGCTGGGGGCTGACGGCAGAGCCGGTGGCTTCCAGAGACACCCTGAGACAGCAGGACCTGCCACCCTCCAAGGGCTTCCCAATGGCCTGTGGCCGCCAGCCCCACTGCTGGCCCAACTGGGCTGGTGACATCCTCCAGGATCATGCAGATCTGGCCTGGCTGGGAACACGGGCTGTCGGCTGCCCTGGCGTCCATCACCTCCCCGGGCACCTGGGATGAGAGAGCCAGGCTGCCCTGTCCACCCCGCAAGCTCTGTCTGGAGCAGCACCACAGTTGTACAGAAGCTGCTCTGGGCAGTGCTGCCCACCTTCAGCCGGAACAACCAGAAGCTCCAAAGGAAGACCCTGACTCAGGCTCTCGGCCCCCGACCCACATTGTTCCACCTCTGAGACCCCCAGAAACTAAACGAGCAGTGCCCACAGTCCAGCCCAGTCACTGCCCCAGCGACTACCACACTCCAGGGTCCCCTTGCCCCCAGGACCCTATTCCACCCTGTTGTGACCCCAGGGACCCCACCCAGTTTAGCCACCCCCTCCATAGAACCTACATAGAATTTGGTTGGTGTCCCCTCTGAATGCTGACGACCGTCCACTCTCTGGCCACAGTCTCCTTTCTCTCCTGACCCTGTCCTCCATCACCTCCCAGTGGCCTTCGCCTTCCTCCCCCACTGGGCACAGCTAACTTCCCTGGACGTCCCTTCAGTTTCTTTCCCACCAAACTCAGCTCCCTGTGCAGCCACCAACCCTCCCCAGAGTACCCCACCCCGGACAGGTCTGTGCTGGCCACTTCCAGGTCCCCTCCCACCCGTGCCCCCATGTGCCCCTGTGCCTTGGTGACGCGCATCCCAACCTCAGGTCTAACCTCCAGCCCCCCAGTTCCTCGGGCCTGGGCTGGCCAGGACTCCCCAAACCGAGCAGCATCCCAGACGCAGCCGCCCCCAGGCAGAGGGTCCCCTCGTGAAGCAAAGGAGACTGCAGTGAAGCGGGCAGACATGTCAGCCACGGCAGACGTGGACCTTCACCAGGAAACGGCGGGGCTGATGGCGCAGCCGCGTAGGGGACGCCGTGCAGGTACCCATACGAAAGCCCCTTCGTCAATCACAGCACATGACAACCGAGGCCGGGCTGCGGACCCACTGGAAAACGTGCCCACGCAGGCAGCCCTGTGTCTTCTGGGTCTGTCTGGGACCAGGAACGGTCACGTCCCCAGCGGGAAGCTGGTGGCTCTCCTCTTGAGGGGCTGATGGTGTGCCTTTGCCCAGTTTGCCATCTCCCCGCCTCTCCACTGAACCTCTACCCAAGTGTGGGACACAGGGTGTCACGGCAGCCCAGAGGCAGGTGGCGTGCCAAGAGGGGGTGGCTCGTGGGAGGGGCAGGGTTGGTTCACATCCGAGACGGGTGAGGCGGGAGGGTCCTGTGACTCAGCGGTGGTCCCTCCAGAGAGAACGGTGGCCACACCCCCAGGTTCTGTGCTCTGTGGGCTTGTGGGGCACCGCTGACACCTGGCACTCCCAGGGCCATCTCACTCCGCAGGATACGTGGCACCATCCCTGGTCTCCTCCGGGTGACTCGCCCTTTAACCCTGCAGTGGTCAGGGTCTGGACCCCAGACACGGAAGCTGCCTGGTGCCGGGGAGTCCGTGGCAGGTGTGCGTGGGTGTGCCGAGGGCACTTCACCTGCTCTCCCCACCGCTCCCATTCCCGCCGCCGTCTCAGCTCCTCTGTCTTTGCTGAGGCTAAAAGGAAAAGGAAAGCCCCTGTTCCGGGCGCCCAGCTCGCGTCCGTGGGTGCAGCCGGCCCACATCTGACCCCCAGAGCCTCCCGCTAGTGGATTCCACCGCAGACCCGAGGGTCCCAGAGCTCAGTAAGGCTTCCTACATCACTGTCCCCACAAAGGGTCCTTCCAGGCTGTGACCAGCAGCCACTAGGCAGAGAGGAGCAAGGCATGCTGGGAGCACCTCACGGGGCTGCAGGTCACAGGGGCTGGGCCTCCTGGGGATGCCTGACCCAGCTCCACTGTGCTGGCCCAGGAGCGCCGGCTGAGGTCCTTTGCCCAAGCCTGCTTCTGCGCCAAGGCCACCACGCTCCACGTCCCAGGCCTTGCTGGGTTCCAAGCCTACACAGACACAGCACCTCCCTGAACCCACCACCGCCCAGGGGTGTCCCCAGGCTCGGCATCCTCATGCCCAAGAGCCTGACTATCTGTAGACTCCCAGACTCCCAGTTCCACAAGGCGAGGGACCCTGTTGTGACCCCAAGCCCTATCGCCAAGCCTGCGGCGCTCAATCGCTGTTAGTCCCTGAAAGAGCGCACGGCTGGAGGAGTCCTCGCGGGTGAGTTTCCCCACTGAGCTCCCCAGGACAAAGTGTCACTCACACAGACAGACAGACGGACTCCCAAGGAAACTGCTTGACTGTGACTGCAGCCGCCCCGGGGCAGGAGGGGGCACAGCGGAGCAGGGTGGGTGAGGAGCTGGACAGAGAGGGCAGCGTGTGGCAGAGATGGCGTGAGGAAGGCGGCCCAGACCGAGGGGACACGTCAGACAGCCTTGATTCTGTCTGGAGAATGAGAGGTTCTGAGAGAGGAAGGTTCCGGCAGACTTCAAATGACTTAGCCACCGGCACCGGGGAGGCCAGCGCCCATTGGGCAGGATGTCACAGCCCAAGGCCGGCTGGGCGGACGTGGAGGAATCAGCCCCCACCCCACCCGCCCCCGCCCTGTGCCGCAAGCCAGCGGGCTGAGAATCATCACGGGTCGGAGGGACGCGTTCACCTGGACAGAGTAGCTCAGACCACCAAGTCCCCTAGGGGCTGACTTGGACACCAACGCAGAGGCCCCCGGCTTACAACGGCCGACCTGTCACTTTCGACTCTGTGCCCGTGGGAAAGTGACAGGCATCAGAAAGCTGCTCTTGGCGTCTTGAATTCAGCCCTTGTGCTAGACGGGGGATCTGCCGCACAGCCCTCGGATGGTGCTGGCGCCCACAGGAGCCACGGTTCCCACGAGGGACACCCACGCGGCCAAGCCAGGACACTGGTGGAGCGCGGCCCTGAATGACCTTCCCACTTGAGGTGTTTTCCACTTGGACGGGCTCATCGGGAGGTGACCTGGCCGTAAGTGGAGGCACACCTGTGCCGGCTTCAGGAAAGGGCAGACCAACGCGGTCACTGGGTTTTCTCGCACCTGTGGGTCTGGCCCACCTCCACTCACTGCGTGAATATTTGAGAGAGCAGAAAGTAGTCGTGTTCGTCAGAGCTCAGGGTCTTGGTCGGAACACAGCCAACACAATGTCACACACACACACACACACACACACACACACACACACACACACACACGAGGGCCACACCCTGTGGAGAAGCAGCCACCTGGTTATGCATTTCCAGGGATTTCCCTGAATCCACCCCAGGATCCAAAACAGCAGGACACGCTGTCCTTCCAGGTGTGTCCCCCATGTGGGGGGGACTTGCCCTTTACTATTCGTGAGTCTGGCATCTCCTGTTGGTCAGGACTTTAAAAGGCCTCGCTGCAGCGTCGGGGGCTGGGAGTGAGTGAGGCGCCCAGGATGGACAGCACAGTGCTCACCGGGGCTCTTCACCCCACAGGATCACCCTCTCTCACGTAGAACATGCTGCTTTTCAAGTAGAGCTCTCTTCCTGGAGGAGCTCAGCCATCTAATCCTCGGAACACATGGCTTCCTGGTGATTCAGAAAGAAGGGGTCGGAGAGTAAGGGGAATTTCTCCTCTCAGAAGGGACGCGTGTTCCAGGGCCCTGGTTAGGACTGTTCACAGGGCCACACCTGACCACAAGGAGGAAGGAAGGTGGTCTTCCCTGCACCCAGGAAGAAGAAGGCCCCAGAGGGTTAGCACCGCTGTCCACTGCCACGGCACCTGTGGTTGTACCCCGGAGCTGGCATGCACCTACACAGTGCACCAGCTACCTGCTGCTGCAGAACCAAGCAACCCCAAATGCGGTTTCTTAGAACAATCCTTTCTGAACACACAACCCTGCAGGCAGCAGGTAGGCAGGACTCAGCAGGGTGGCTCTGCTGCAGGTGTCAGCTGACCGTTGGCCACGGGCATGGGCTGGCTCCTCTCCTGCTCCTGCAGGCTACCCAGGCTTGTTCCCATACTGAAGGAGGAGAACAGAAACCAGCAAGGGCCCAGGGTCAAGGCTTGAAAGCAGTGTGCTGTCACTCCTGCTGCTGTCTATTGGCCAAAGCAAGTCACAAGACCTCCCGTATTCAGAGGGCCCACCTCCTGATGGCAGGAAATGCAGTCACCTTGCCAAGTGCCTGGTGCCCGGGACGCCATGACATTGAGGCTGTCGATGCCATGCACCACAGCATAGGGCCCTGACTGCCTTCTGTGCCCAGGATACCATAGGCTGCCCAGGACAGCAGAGGCCCACCCCGATGGGCTGGTAGACAACACTCCAAAGATCAAGACCAGAGAGTCAGGTCGTGATGGAGGCGAAGGGCTGGTGAGTGTCTCCAACCCTCAAGGGCCCTGTGTCCCCATCACTGGTTGATAAGGTTAAGTCATCTCTCTTTTCCTGAGCCATATGACCCAATAAGACCTGTTCTACTCGGTCCAAACAACTGGGGGTGGTCCCTCCTCCTGGACCATGATCTTGGGCTAAGGCAGGTGTCACCTGGATGTCCTGAAATGCCAAGGTGCCCATCTCCAGCGCTGATCTCAAAAGCCAGGATTCACCCTAGAAACACCCTAATCCAATCACCTTCTTTATAAGAAAGGAAGTCGCAGCCTTCCTCATCAGTCCAAGGTCAAACAGCTGCCCACCCCTGGGTTTTCTGTCCTGTCTGCACAGCTCTGTCCTCAGCCCTGCTGGGCCAGGGAAGAGCTGACCTGCTGCCAGTCGGACATCTTGGATGTGAATCCCCAGCCATCCCCACTGCTCAGTGCCCTGGGCAGACACTTCAGCATGAGCTGTCTGCAAGCCACTCACCCTTGATTCCTGCACCAAACCCTGTCATTCTGCCAACACTGGACGTTCGAGATCACCGGCTCTGCCCTGCCTCTGATTGGCAGGCTGGAGCTGAGCCATGGGCAAGGCAGCCTGTCAGGGTCATGGCCCATGTAGCCAATCAGCCAGCCGCCCGGTGGTCAGGCCAGAGCCCATGACCTCTGCCTCTGCACAGCCAGATCTTAGACAGGGGTGGTTCCGGCTCAAGCTATTGAGGACAGGCTTGAAGCAGGCGATCATGGTCCAGGATGGCGGGGCTCCTCCTGTGCTCCATCCCAAAGTCCCTGCTTCCCAGGCATCTAGGATGGAGCTGAGTGGTGCAGGCAGCATTGCCAACGTCTGCGATACTGGTGGTACCCAGCAGCTCAGTGTTCTATGATGCTGGTGGTACCCAGCACCTCAGCAATCTGTAATTATTAGTGGTACCTCAACATCTCAGGAATTCGTAATTGTGATACCCCAAAATCTCAGATGGCCATAATGCTGGGTGGTCCCCAGCATCTCAGGAATCTCTAATGCTGGTGATTCTCCAACATCTCAGGAACCTGAAGTTATGAGTGGTGCCCCTGATCTTCAGATCTCTGATGCTGGGTGGCACCCGAGCATTTTGGATGTTTGTGGGGCATTTGTGACACTGCTCCCCTCTGTGTTCCCCATGCCCTGCATCACGCCTGCCCCATGGTGGGTGTGCTGTGGAGGTGTGGCAGGTGAGAGGAAGCACAGAGGTCAGTGGTGCTGGTCAGATGAGAGTGGGCTGCATGTGTGCAGACTCAATGCGAGGTCCAGCTCTTCTCATTACAGCTGGGCAGCTTGGGAGATGGGAGAGGTCCCCGTCCGACTCCTTACCTGGCTCAGCCAGAGAGCTTGGGAGGCGTTTCTCCCAGATGCCGACTCACACTGCAGAACCAGATTGTGGGTACAGACCCCCAAATGGGTAGATTTAGGACACTACCCAGGGATACAGTTTGGACAGGTTCCTGACTAGCCCTTGGGATGTTGGGGACAACATTGAGTGTGTCCTAGGGCCCCGGGGCAGCCCTAGCTGCAGCAAGACCACCGTGGGCGGAAGACAGTGTAAAGCCAGCTCTGCCCTGAGGTTGTGGCCCAGCCGGCCCAACGGCCCTGAGTGGGCATTAACTGGAACAAGGTGGACAGAGCCACAGCCCAGGGCTTTGGGCTGCATCTGGCCCCAGTAGGTCTTGCTTCCTTAGCCCAGCATCAAACAAGGTCCAGCGCTGCTGCTGACTGTCCCTCTGGCCACCGAGGTCATCAGCAGTCGGCCTCCCTTTGAGCACAGCTGAATCTGAGCATGCATCTCCACTGCAGAGAGCTCCCTCTCCCTGACCGAGGCTCCTCGGGGAGCAGTGTCCCAGAGAGGCTCAGGCTGGGGGCGTGGGAATCCAAAGCCCAGTCCAAGTCCCCATTCCACATCCACAGTGTGCAACCTTGGGCGAGTCCCACAGCCTCTCCCTGCTTACAGGTGACACTCAGGCCTCCCCTGACCCGGCTGTGAGGGTGGGTGGGAAGTACCCGGGGTAGCCCCTGGGTCCAGGGGCACCTGACAGTCCTTTCCAAATATGGCTGCCCAGTGTGGAAACCAGGCTGTGTCTAGTGCACCCGTGGGAGCACATCTGCTGTGTGGAGGCACACTGCATGTGCCTGGCAGGCATGGACCACAGGAACCCCGCAACGTCAGGACGCCGTCTCTGTCTCACCAGCCAGAGTCACAGACCCCTGCAGAAAGGCACCGACTCCCGCGAGCTCAACTGTGTGGCCCTGTAGTCAGAGGCAGGGTGACCTCCACCCCACACTCCGTCTGCCACCACCCTGCATTCTCCATCCCTCTTCCCGGGTCACCCGGCTGCCGTCCATGGTGACCGGCGGTCTGGGAGAAGCATGCAGGCTTCCTGTGCTCCCTTCCTGCCCGGGTTCGCGGGACACCAGGTTCTTCAGCATGAGGGGCCCACACAGCGCACTGGCGACTCCCTCCCCACAGGCAGCCTGGCCCCTGGCCTCCCCCTCACCCCAGCGTCCTTGCAAGTCACCAGCACAGATGCCACAGATGTTCTCGGCTCCATCGAGGAACCTAGGCACACCTGGACGGGAAGGAGGGGTGGAGATCGCTCTGCAGACTAAGGCTTGACGAGAGCGCCGGGCAGCTTGCAGCTCAAAAGTGCACTTCGGACAACCTGGGCATTGGCAAAGGCGTGCACCAGCCCGGATCTGCCCTGACCTCTGCCAGGCCGTGCATCCCGGAGCCCTCACTGTGTGTACCCTGGCACACTCACAGGGGACTAACTCTGGTGACAGATTGCTAGCAGGCCATGAAAAGAAGCCAGGGCATTTGGGGACAGCCTCTCTCCTAAGCTAATGGCTGGTGAAAGAAGTGGACATGCGTCTCCCAGCATGCCCCAGCAAGGGCCGTTGCTAAGGTCCGACAGGTGTTGCTGCCTGGAGAAGCAGCCCACAGTCCTTCCATTTCTGCCTTGTTGAAGCCCCGGGGCCAGGACGGGAACCTCCTCCCCCACCCTGCTCCCACACTGCTGCTCACTGGCCCCCGTGGCTCCCCTTGTGTTCTGGCTCAAGCTCCCTCGGAAGCAAGGCAGGCCACCGTGGCGAGTGTTAGGTGACAGCTGTCTGGTGGTGACAGCAGCCATCGGCCAGGTTGAGCCCTCGTCCCTCCGGCTCTAGCATCACCACCCACATCTGTCTCCACGGGTCGGTGCTGCGCCTCGTCCTCATTTCATCACAGGGAAACTGAGGCCTGACGGGGTCACTCAGCTCCTGCCTTGGCTTGGCGCTGGGCCTATGTCAAGGGGCCATGACTAGCGAGTGGCCCATCAGGGATTAGCATCCCCAACCCCAAAGCCCAGGGCGCACCCTGGCACGCTCACAGGGTAGTGACTCAGGTGACAGATTGCTAGCCGGCCCCTCCCTGCTCCATCCTGCCCCCCGGGCCCCACTCAGAGCCGGAAGAGCCGTGTCCCACTCACGGTCTTCCACCTGAGCAGACCGCAGCCTGAGAGGGGCAGTGAGCCCGCGAAACCTCAGAGTAAGAACCAAACCTGGATTTGAAATGAAATGACCTGGGCCCGGCGTCCTGCCCCTGGTCCTGACGCCTTTACTGGCCAATACTTTTCCCTGATTGGCCTTGTGTTCTGAGGTGACCGCCACCTTCCCTGGCTACGGGGTGAGCCAGGAGCCAACACAGCCCTTCAAGCTGCTGGCCCGAGGACAGGTGCTCGCTGGGCTGTGCCCAGCTTCCTGTCACCCAGCACCCAGAGCTGTGGATTCAGGCAGAAAAGGGCCCGGAGGTGAATGGGGCCAGCCAGGGAGAGACAGGAAGAGCCCTGGATCCCAGGACACTGGAGACAGAGCCGGGGACTCAGACAAGCACCAGCAAGTGCTTCAGATTCTGGCTTAGATACCTGGGGGGAGGGGCTTGGTCATGGAGCATCTTCATGAGGCCAGGTGTGGTGCCACCCGGGGGGCCACCTGCCTCACCCACCCCTCCCAGGAGCCTGCCCAAGGGTTGGCCCTGAGTCCTGCTCCCAAGCCTCAGTCCATGGCCTCTTTGCCCCATGGAGGGGCCGGGCCCAGCCCGGGTCACCTGTCCAAGCCAGAGTTCCAGGTGAGCCTGCCAGGCCCCGTGTGCCTCTTCCCACACCCGGCCAGCAGCCCTCTCTGCTGTCCTGTTGGCCCCTTGAAAGCTCTGTCCCTGTCCCCAGTGCCAATCAACGCTGATTGGATAATGAGGACATGGTTTTGAGAAAAATAAAAAAGAAGGTTTATTGCTTTGGTAGCAAAGGAGGAGGAACACAGGGGACTCCTGTCCCGGCGGCTGTGACTCTCCTGTTCAGGAGGGGCAGGGGTCACATCCCAGGTGTGCTCTGGTAGGGGTCCCAGGGTGCCTGATGTGGGACTCACTTGTTAATCAGGCGTCTCTTCCTGGAGTCGGAGTGGCTCAAGGGCAGTTACCTGGGGCGTCTCTACCAGGTCCAAGGTCAGAACTGCGTCCTGTCCTACAGTGGATTCTAGGATCCACGTTACAGCCTAAAGAGAGGACGGGGACACTGTGGGGCAGCAGACAATGCAGCCCCTGCACCTGCCCTGCCTCTCCCCAGGGCTGTCTCCCTGCCACTCCAGCCTGCCCAGAAGGGGGACGAAGGGCCCCAGAGAAATCCAGCTGACCCCCAGAGGGTCAGCTGAGAATTAGTGCTGGGAGCTCGGCCAGTCCCATCCGCCTACATTATCTTTGGCCCAGGAGACCAGGCTGCCCCCACCTCAGGTAGGAGCTGCTGGCGGGCACCGCGCCCACCTCTGCACAAAGTGCCCAAGTAGCACTTTGCCAACAATTCTCCCTGACACAAATGGGGAGGCTGGCCACCTCCTGGAAAAGCTTTGCCCTTGCTGCAAGACACTGTCTGGCTTGAGTGGCTTCCCTTCAGGCCAGAACCCACTCCATAAACATGGTAGTCGTGTCCCTGAACAGGGGCCTGGGGACTCAAAAAGGTGGGATGAGAAGAAAGAGGGACGTCCAGCGCCACGAGGCTGAGACGTGACTTGGACACGGTTTTCTCAGCCGGGGCACGGGCTGAGAGCCACCACAGCTGGAGGCTGGTCTCCACTCTGGGAAGGGATACAAAGTCCCGTGCAGAGGCAGGGTCAGAACAGGGTGACAGGTCACCGGCAAGCTTGGAGCCTTGGGTGTTATGCCTTCCAATTTGGGGGAACCGTCTTCCTCCATGAGTGGGGACGTCAGGAGATATGACCCTGTTTAACCCGGGGAGCAGCAGAGCAGAGCTGGCGGGATGAGCCCCATCCACACGGCCCCGCACAGCGCCACGTCCCACCAGGAGCACACTCACCTCCCCCACGCGGCTTGCTGTCACCTGGGTCTGACCTATCACCCTTCTCTAATTCCACCTTCAGACCATGAGTGATGGGATGATGACGATGACAATCACGACAACAACAGTGTTCAGCCCATCAGCAAATACTAAGGGACTCACCAGCACCAGGCTCCACTCTAAGCCTGAGATGTGGCAGTGGGCGGGGCCACCTGCTTCCTGTCCCCCAGAGCTTCCTGTCCCCCCAGAGCTGATGTTCTGCTCACAGATGCGACAGAAGAGCAGGGCCCCTTGCTAGGAGACGAGCCTGGTGTTTGGAGGTGCTTCAGGTAGGTGCACCATTGCCAACACCCCTTAGGTGAGGGGCACCATGATCACCCCCATCCTACACAGAGGTCAGGAAACTGGCCCGGTTCACACAGCAGAGACCCCAACGGGGGAAGGCCAAGTTCCCCGATGCTTCCTTTCCGTCCCTCCAGCTGGCCACCTCTGTCCTCCGGGGTCTGTACGTGTGTTAGTCTGTTTTCCATCCTATAGGAAACAGCGGAGTAATCACCGCACACGGAGGAAAGGTTGACTGTCTCCCGGTTCAGAGGTCTCGGTTCCTGGTCACTCGGCCCTGTGGTTTGGGACTGTGCTGGCCCAGTGTGTCCTGGCAGGAGCATGCGGTGGTGGGGGCTTGTTCACCCCCTGGCAGCTGGGAAGCAAAAGGAGAGAGAGGGGAAGGGGCTGGGGTTCCATATCCCCCCAAGGACACGCCCAAGATGACCTTCCAAAGACCCCACCACCTCAAGGTCCCACCTCCTCCAGATAGTGCCACAGATTGGGGACCCAGCCTTCAACACACGGGCCTGGGGGGGACATTCCACACCCAAACTGGAGCCATTGAGCCTTCCAAGGGAAGCGGCCGAGCAGCAGCCTTCACCTTGCTCTGGTTCCCGGGGGGCCCCCAGGGCTGGCACTGTCCTGCTGACCAAAGGGCTCCCCAGGCAAGGATCAGGCCTAGGCTGATGCCGGGCTGCAGAGTGGAGAGCTGCACCTGGGCTCAGCCGAGATTCATGCTCCATAAGCATTTTACAGGCTCCCTCCAAGGAGCTTATACAGACATTTGGGTTGATAAGCCTGAAAAATCTCTAGAAAGTATCTAATTAATGCATCCTTCACAAGTAGAAGGTTTTAGTAATTGCTGTTCAAGCAACAGAGGAGTGGAGAAAGCTTTCCCTGCAAATGCTGCAGGGACAGATAGAGATCCACATGGCTGCTTCCTCTGAGCACGGCTCTGTCTCCTGCAACCTATTGACATCCATTAACATTCTTCCAGCTATAAAAAAAAAATGCATCTGATTCTAGCACTCTCCATGGGCAGGAAGCGGGGCATTGAATTACGGAGCCTGAGTAATTGCCCATAGTCATTGTGACGGAAAATGGCAGAAATCGCAATGAGTCACGGGGTCCTGGAAAGGCAACTGTTTAGTGACGATAATTCTGTAAGGATAATTTCATTAATGGAAGTGGGAGACGAAGCTTGTGCCAGCGAAGACCGTGAATGTACATATAAATATCCACGGACATGCGTCTAGTGTTTAAAAAACGGCCACATGTAAATGGGACTGTATGTGTCTGCCTTTTAATGAATGCCCAGGAGCTGAATGGCAAAGCACCATTCAGAAGTGATTTGTGATAATCACACGGGGAGAAATCCTTTAAGTGAAAAGAAATGGGAACAGGGATGTTTCAAGCCGGGATGTAAAAAGCTTCTATTTGATTTGGGGCCACAAAGGATTCAAAAGACATCAAAGCATTGACGGACTGAATAGCTTTCACCAAAGGAAGACCTTCCCAGTTCTGGAATTTAGCACATGAAACCAATCCTCAGCCGGGAAGGTAATCTGGGGAGGGGGTGGCGGGCTGCCAGAGCTCCCCGCACCCGTCCTGCCCAGGCTTCCCCTGGGTAGGGTTCTGCGCACCTGGACCCAAACAGCCCTCCCTTTATGAAATGAACAGAGACGCATGTTCTGGCTGAAGGAGCTGCTCCTGGTGCCACATCCGAGACCCAGCGGTTCGGCAATCTGACTGGATGTTTGGGGACTAAACTCTTGTGCACCTGGACAGGGTCTTCCCCTCCCCGCGCAGCTACGTCCCACCTTCCCCCACGCTCCGTCCTTCCTGCCCGTCAGCACAAACAGCAGAGCGAGGAGAATGACCCGTCCTCTGCAGCATGAGACTCCAGAATTAGAAGCTGGCCAGCGGGTTGTGCATTTGCCTGGCGGCCGTCACCACAGCCAGCCGGGCCAAGGTAGAGGCCGAGGTAGAGGCGGAGGTAGAGGCCCCGCTCCCTCCCGATGAACGGATGGGCGCTGCTCTTGGCTTATGTCTTGAACTTGAGGCACAGCACCACCAAATGAGCCTGGGTGCATTGTCACTGTCCAGTCCGGTGGCCTTCAGTGCACTCACAGCACCGTGTGGACGTCAGCTACAACGCATTCCATGTTTCCATCATCCCAGAGGGAAACCCTGCACCCAGCAAGCCGCTGCTCCCAGCGCCCTCCTCCCGCCGCGACCGCCCATCTGCTCTGTTTCTATGGCTCCGTCTATTCTGGATGATTCATATAAATGGATTCGTGCAATATGGGGTCTTTTCTGGCTGACTTCCTTCAGCAGCGTGATATGTTTGAGGTTCATCCACACGGCAGCGAATACCCGCTCCTCATTCTCTTTACGGCTGAATAGTATTCCATGGGATGGACGGAACTCGTTTTGGTTATCCACTCTTCCATGTATGGACACTTGGCTGCTTCTGCCTTTCGCGTCTGAACACGCTCCGTGGACGCGCATGACAAGGATCTGAGCCTCTGCTTCCCCTTCTAGCTTCGCACTCAGAGGGAGCTGCTGGTTGGAATATGGTAATTCTAATTTTTTGAGGGGCCTGGACAGGTTTTGGGTCTCTGCCCACCCCCTCCTGGGTGTTCTGGCCATGTGTCTGTGTGTCCTTGTCCTTCTGGGTTCTAACTTCTGAATGTTCCTCAGGCATGGCCACAGCTGCATGCTGAATTCGGGGAGCACCTCTGTGGGCATGCCCGGTCACAGTCAGGTGGTTGAGAACAGTGGTCACATTCCAGGCCCTTCTGCGTCCCAGCAGCTGCTGGAGGCGCTGAACCCTCACCAAGACTATGGCAGAAGGGCTCTGAGCCCTGGGAACCTGGGTCCTGGCTCCCAACACCTTATCCCTGACCTCGAGCACTTGATCCTCAGCCCTGCCCTGTGCCATGACCCTGTGTTAGGGACGGAGATAAGGATGGTTGCCGCAGTCTGGCTGGGCACAATTCAGGAGCCACTTGTCAAAAGAAACGAACTTTATTTTTAGAACCACACAGCCAAACAAAACAGCTCCTCAGGAAAAAACCCTCAGAGCCCAACTGCCACCACTGGCTTCCCACAAGCCACACACCCCAACAACCTCTTCCTCCCACAATCCTCCTGCTCTAGAGGCCGATTGGCTGGGTCGCATGGGCGGAGCCAAAAAAGTCCCCCAATGAGCAGCTCCGTGGTCTGAAAGGGCAGGGAAACAGCCCAATGAGCATCACCGCAGAGGAGCCAATCAGATAGATGTTGCTGGGGCTGCTGTGAGCCAATCATCAGCTGGCAGTCTGAAAGTTTGCTGGGGCCCCTTCAGCTCATCAGCTGGCAGTCTGAAAGTTTGCTGGGGCTCCTTCGGCTGTGGCTCTCAACAGATGGTGGCACATGAGGTCAAGAAAATGATTCTGTGAAATTGGCCCACCGTGCTGACTCCAAGAAGCAGTTTGCCCTCAGCTGTGCCCGGCCTGAGTGGACAGGGCAGGTCCCATTCCAGATGCAGGCCTGAGGCGGTGTTGATGGGAGGGACCCAGGAGACCTTAGTGACCAGATCCTGAAACTCTGGGAGAGAAGGACAGCTCCGCTTCACCTCAAAGTCCGTGACAGTGTGTGGTCAGGAGTCCTGTCAGAACCACTCGCGTGGGCCAAGGTGACCCAGAGTTGTCATGGCAGGGGGGACCTGAAGTCTGACGTCATCTTGCTGTCGATCAAAAGTGAGGAGAGGGGCCTGGGCAGCAATCTCTGGAAATGTCTCTGGGATCCCCAACAAAACTGGAGCAGGAGAGGCCCACTGTCCCTCTCTCCCTTGGGAGCGTCCCCTTTCCCCTTTCCTATCCCTTCAATGAACTCATTCCCATGACTCTGAGTGACGTGTCTGAGATCTTCCCGCTCGGTCACAGGAATCGGGGATTGAAGAAGGGAGGTCTGCACGATGCCTCAGTTCCTCAGAAGGCCGCAGCCCTGTGACCCCCGCGGCCTTCTGCAGGGTCCTGGGTGATTCCCTGCCCTTCTCTAGGCTGAGGACACCCCGACATGAGCAGGGGGAGCTCTCAGCCTCCATGTTTGGAGGAACCACAGGCCGGGGCTGGTGTGAAGCAAGACAGGTGGCTGTCGCCTCCCCAGGTTCCTGTCCACGGTGGAAGGACGGTGGCCCTCAGTCTCTCCAGCCAATGCCTTCTGCGGGGCCTGCCCTCAGCTGCCCGGGCCTGGCTCCCACAGCCCTGCTCCTCCGCTCAGCCAGGAAGGGCCTTCCCGCGCGCGCAGACCACCCAGCGCTTCCCAGTGGCGACAACAACAAAACTTCTAAGGAGAAACAAATGAGAGATAATAAAAACAGATTAACATTTTGCAAATTATCCTGAGGAAAAATGTCCTATTAAGAAAAAAGTGATGTGCACACGCTGTGGTGTGGGGAGGGGCACGGCTGGGGAGAAGAATGGAATCCATCTCCCTGAAATTACACTATTGTCCCGTCCCCAACTAATAGGCTCTGTTCCCCGACAATACGCGGAGATATCGTTTATTAAGCCCATTATCCTGCAGACCGCAGTTAGTCACATCTCAAACACAGCCACACTCAGGAAAGACAGTTACCGTCATTTGCAAGATAATTACCATTCCAATCTCCAGCCAGCCCGCGAGGAAATGGCTGTAGGAGGAACCAGGTTTTCAGTGTCACCAGGAACGCTGCCCAGGGTCCCCAGCAATAGGGGGCTGGGTGGGTGGAGCCCTGTGCTCTGCTGGGCCCCGGGGCAGGGCTCCCCTCACACTCCTGGAGTCTCTCAGGGCAGAGATGCGATTCCATCTGTCTACACAGCTGAGGGGGTGGGGAAGAGAAGGAGGAATGGAGGGAGGGAGGGAGAGAAGGGCCCAGGAGGAGGGGAGGAGGGCCTGCAGCAGAGCCGGCAGGAGACGTCTCAGGACAGCGAGGCCTGGAATGAAGTAGGACCCTCGCCAGGGCAGGTGGCAGGGACGTGGCCTCCCCCCCCCGGGGGAAGTTGGCGGCCTTCCTTCTGATAGCACAGTCAGGCCCTGCGCTGCCATCAGCTCCGTCTGAGGAAGGAAAAGCGGATCTCCAACCAGAGGGGGCAGAGGGGAGCGCTGGGGAGAAACGGAGAGGGGCAGCAGAGCCCCGGGCATTGGGCAGCCAGACCCACTGGACACAGGTTAAAGCACACTGGGCGGCACATACCACAGGGTCACCTCCACCCACAACAGCTGGGCAAGCGGAGGACTGACCGTCAGGACTGGAGCCCCCGCCAGTCCTGGGAGAAGTAGGGACCACAGCTGGCGGCTGTCACTTCCTGATCAGGAGATGGTTGAAACTGCTGGAATCCCACCGGCTGGCTGTGGTCTTGATTTTCTCCAAAATAGTCCCACAAAATAAGCACCCAACCTGGTTCACCGTCCCCTGCCAGCATCTGAGGTCATCCGAGTGAGGACAGCACAAGGACCAGCCCAGGACAGGAGGAGAGCCAACAGAGGGCACAGCCAGGAAGGCGGTGGCTTTGGCCACGTGGGGACAAAGGCAGAGGAGCAGCTGGGGAGAGGCAGAAAGCCAAAGGCCATTTCAACCAGGAGCAGGCGTCAGGGGTCAGTGGAGCCACCCAGCAAGTGCAGGTCCGGCCCTGCCCTGCCCAGGGTCTTCTCACGGAGACTCCACGGAGGGGCCACAGTGGAGCCTCAGACAGAGTCAAGGCAGACGGACGGCCCACCCCAACACTGCGCCCAAACCCCGCCTGCTTCAGAGCCTGCGGATGCTAATCCCTCCCCCCTCCCCCCCACCCCCACTCTCACAGTACTGGGGATGGAACCCAGGGCCTTGTTCATGCTGGGGAGTTCTCTACCACTGAGCTACCCCCCCAAGATTCTCTAGAATCTCTAGATTTGTCTCTTCCCAAACCGATGTGTCCCTTGGAGTCCATTCACAGCTCCAGCTCTGTTCCTCTGTCCACGCAACTCCATGTCCCTTCTCCTTCTCACCCTCCCCTCCTCCAGCCCACTCAGAGCCCCTGCCTGCATGAAGCTTGTCCCATGTTCCCCCTCCCAGAGCACTGACCTCCACTCGGCTCTCGTCACTGACTGCAGTATCTAGTGCTGTGTAACAAACATCCCCAAAGGTAACTGCTCCCGCGGAGGCTCGCTCCGTGCTCCAGGCAGCTGCTTATCCTCCAGGGTCTCCGTGCTTCACGAGTCCTCTCCAACAGAGGGGCCTAGACTTCCCTACATGGCAGCCAGGCTCTGAGAAAGAGCCAAAAAGTGAGGGGGTGTGTGTAAGACAGAGTGAGTGTTTTTATAACGCCATCCAGAAGGTTCTGCTCCTGTGGTATGGCAGGCACAAGGGCGGGTACTGGTGGAGGTCCTTGGGGCCTTCCTGGAGGCCCGCCACGAGGTCGGAGCTCAGATGGCGGCAGCGAGCGCAAGCTGATGTGCTGGTCGGCTCCCGTCACGGCAGCAGATCCCTGAGCTGAGGAGCTTAAAAGGCAAAGTCCTGCTTGGCTCAGTCCCGGAGTCGGCTGCCCATGACAGGTGGCCCCGTGGCTGTGGGTCTGACGTGCAGAGCCAACCCGGCCCTCCATGGAAGGATGTGAAAGAGGAAGACCCTCGGTGCCCTTCAAGGGCACCCCCCAGTGACCTGGAGACCTCCCACGGGCCCTCCCACCTCCCTAAGGCTCCAAGCTGGCCTCATCCAAACCACAGCATTGGGTTGTGGGGCTGGGGGCTCCACCGGAGCTCAGCCTCCTGAGGGTCAGCGTGCTGCCGCAGCTTCCCAGGGTCCCCAACACCTGCTGATGTGCTGGGGACTCATCCCGCTCCTTGCTCCTCCCCCTCCCCACCTCTCCCAGGCTGAAGCAGGTCTGGCGAGCTGAGGGCTGCTCACGCCCCAAGGCCAGCTCCCCACGGCTTTGGCCACCGCCTGCCCAATGCAGAAAGCAGAGACAGACCAGGGTCACCTTCGTGGTCCTGTGGCTTGTCCCTCTCTGCAGCAGGGACAAGCCAGGGACACCATCGCGGTCCTGTGGCCTGTCCCGCTCTGCAGCTGCGGGCCTTGTCCTGGGTTGGGGACGGGCCCTGCGCCCCTCGTCCCGTGCTCACGCCCTCCTGCCCGGGCTGCCTGCTGCTCCCTCCCACACCCAGCTCCTCACCATGGCCTGCGCTGCTGAGAGCTTTCAGTCTTAATAATACCCTGAGAGGAATCAATGAGAGCCCATTATGAGACCATGCATCTCCCACCAGACAGTCACCAGCGATTTTTCATTCAGATTTTTACAATTCAAAACAAAACTCCAAGATCATTTTCTCAGTGGCAAATCCTGAATCTCCCATCTCTCCGTCAGATCTGCGATTCCTGAAGCCACCCGGGAGGGACTTCCGGAAGTCCCACACAGGGCCAAGACTTCCTTGACATGAATGTGCGACATGTCAGACGTGTTTCCCTGTCTGTCCTCCTGCCCCCGTGAGCCCGAGGAGGCTGCAGAGCCAGGCCCCTCTGCTTGGGTTTGACACAATGACAGCGACATGTCCCTGTCCTGGAGTTCATTGAAGCGGAACCAGGACAAGAGCATTTTGAAAGCAGAACGAAAGGCGGCTCCCAGGGGGCACGGCTTCCCACCACCCACAAGGCCCGCCCTGCCTGTCCTCTCCCTCGGTGGCCCGGAGGCTACTCCCCACTCAGGACCCCAGCTAGACTTTGGCTTCTCAAGGTCAACCAGGGTTGAGGGGTAGGTCCCCGAGGGGTCTGAAGATCCAGGAAACACCTGGTAAGGGATGAGATTCTGGCTGCGTGGTCTTTCTTCCGTGACCACAGGCTCCCAAGGAGACCCTGGGCCTGGAGGTCAGCCCAGCCGCTCTCTGGGTCCCGCTGCTGTTGGCCATCATTCTGGTCCCTGGAGATCACTCAGGAGGTGATCAGACAGCACACTCCCCCGTCCCTGGGGGGCTGGCCAGCTGGCCCTGCCTGCAGCTGGTTCTGAGCAGGACCTGCCCCTCAGCTGCCTGGTCTCCAGGACTGACCAGATCCTGGCAGCTTGCACTCATGGGAGGAGAAGGGGCAGGCGCCACAGGGCACTGGGGCAGGCCAAGGGGTCACTCCGGGGAAGCAAGCAGCCCGCTCCTTGGAGGAGCCAGTCTCCCCTCCTGACCATCAAGGCTCCTCCAGGCCAGCGGGGAGGCCCCTCTGCTCACAGGGATGGTGTCACCAACACCTCAGCATGGCCGGCGGGCTCAGGCTGTGACACTCAGGTGGCACCCCGTGACCACCGGTGGGGAGGAGCCTGGCTGCCAAGCACTTGGTCCCCAGAACTGCCATGTGCGTGCAGCCAAGGCAAGGCCCCCTCCGTGGGCTTCAGACCCCAAAGAACAGAAGCCACCACTGAGGGTCAGATGGCACGGCCTGCGACCGCGGGGGACGTCTCTGGATGCACCGTACCCAGGGTACGCAGCCGGGGCTGCGGCGTGCGGCAGGCTGCGTCCCAGTACCGCACCATGCTGAGAATATCACAAGGCCACAGTGTGTCGAAGCCACTGACCCCCCTGCTCCTGGCCTGGGCACACAGCTCCCTCCAGCGTCTGTCCTCCACCCCGTGGGCATGGGGCTGACCAGGGGCTACTGTGGTTGTGCTGGGGCTGCCCAGCGCCTCAAGGAGAAGCTGCCCTCACATCACCATCCCAGGAAAGACCAAATTCAAAGCTCAAAGACAGCTTCTGTCTAATGAGGGGCTCCTGCAGCTTCGTGAAGCTGAGGGCAGCTGTCCGCATGGCCCTGCCCACCCCAGCCCCCTCAGGGCACACGGAGCACGTAGACAGGTGACAGGTCTTGGTGACAGAGCCATGGAGTCCTCAGGCTCCGCAGTGCTGAGTGCTCCCAGATGACGCAGGTGACGCCTCTCGTTAGCCCCAGGAGGCCAGCTCTGCCAGCATGAGCCTCCTTCTAAAAGAGGAGGAGACTGAGGCACGAAGCCTTCACAGCCCCCCGAGGTCCCGACGCAGGGTCGGCAGACTCGGGCTTGGATTTCTAACAGATGGTGCCTGATCTCTGTGCCTGTGGCAAGCCTGGCTCGGCGTACACGATGCGCACCTGAAACCTGATCTAACTGGGCATCCTCTGTATCGTCTTGTGATTCCACCTCTAGCGGGTCTGCGTCCAGGCTGAGGCCCTCCGGGCTGCGGGGACACCTGCCTTGCCCTTGGGCTTGGGTCCCGGGGCTCCAGGGAGGGACGTGGAGGGTCCCCAGGAGGAGAGACCCCGTGACCTTGGCTCTGGCTGCGTCCCTCTGCTGCCCCAACCAAGGTAGAGGGTGGAGGTGGAGAGGAGGACGGGGCGAGGGGTGGGACGTGCAGTGGGACGTGCAGTCCCTGGTGCTCGAGGCTATAATCAGACTCACCTTGAAGGAGGGAGATGAGCTTGGAGGAGGCTGGAACCGGATTTGTCACCTTTGGAATTTTGTCTGCATGCTTAGCTTTGTGGTGGGAAACCGTTAGGGTGCGTGTGTGTGTGTGTGTGTGTGTGTGTGTGTGTGTGTGTGTGTGTATGTGTGTGAGAGAGAGAGAGAGAGAAAGAGAGAGAGAGAGAGAGAGGGAGAGAGAGAGAGAGAGGGAGAGAGAGAGAGAGAGAGAGAAAGAGAGAGAGAGAGAGAGAGAGGTGCCTGTCTCCAGACTGTTCCCAGCAGAGCCATCTCCTGGTGACAGTGATCCCCGAGGGCAGTGCGCTGGCTGTCCTTCTGGGCTCCACCGGTGTCAGCTGTAAGCACGGTGCCACCCACCCTGGGCAGTAAGTGTGGCCAGACCCCACCCCAGCAGCCCCTCCGTGACCTGTGTCTGCTTGGTCCCCGGCTGACTTTCCCAGGGGCTCGCCACACGTCTGTGTGGAACAAACAGGGCCCTGGAAGAGCTGCAGGGATAAAAAATGACTTCCACTTGCCCGGCTCTCGGGGAATGAGATTAGCCCGATTACATTTCCCTCCCCTGTTAAAGCCGCAGCCTCCACGCTGCAGGTCAGCCGAGAGGCAGGTCAGAACGTCCACTTCATCACAGGACTCCAAGAGTCATCGGAACATTCCAGAGTCCTGATTGCCTGTGACCAGGGCAATTTAGAAACAAAGGCTTAAAGAATTGACCAGCCTTTGAGAACACTCCGACCCTGAAGCAAGGTTAAGAGGCTTCAGCCAGGAGTTTGGGGCAAGTTGCCAGAAAGAGAACAACTTCTGGAACATTCCGGGTTCCTTCCACCCAGCTCTCGGGAGGCTTGTGCAGTCTTGCACTTTTTGCTACAGGTTTGCTCCATGTTGGGGAGAAGAAAGGTGGGCACGGGGGTCCCAGTCCACCCTCTGACCCCCAGGTAATTACCCAGGGACTCCCAGGCTGACTGGAAGGCTGACGTTCTCTCCACACCCCGTCCAAAGCCCTTCCCACAGGGTCCAACCACCTCCACCTTCCACAACACTCGGACCACCACCACCTCTTTAGGAACCTCAGGCTGTGGGTCTACAGGCGCTCAGACATCAGCTGCTAGGGACAGGGAAGGAGCCTCTCCTGTGGTCTCCTGGGACCGGCTTTGTTTTTCTCTAGACTCTAACGGGTCCACCCCCTGCCTATCCCACACGGTGGCCTTGGTGGGCTGTTTATTTGATGTCCTCTGCTCTGGGGTACAAGCTCCGGACAAGGACTCTGACTGAGAATCGTCTCTGACGCTCTGCTCGCCCGTCTTCCCAGACACAGGTCTTCCAGGTGAGTGGACGTCCAGCAGCGACACCCCTGAATTCACTTCCGGGTGCATGCCGCCTTCCAGGATTCAGCCTGTGTTCACAGAGCACCCACTGCCAGCAGACGCCAGCCGGCGAGAGCAGGAGACCACGCAGGATGGGCTTGGCTGAGGGCTTCACATCGTGCCGCTACTTTTGAGTACAGGGCAGGTTACAGGCATCGCAGGTAGAGCCCAGCCTGATCCCCAAAAGGCATAATGACACTCAAGAAGAGGGACCCCAGTGGCAAACCCAAAGCCACCCTATTGCATAACAAGCCAAGCTGCTCAGCCGGGCGGCATCGAGCAGAGCCTTGCAGGAGCTTCTGGCTGGAAGGACGAGGAGGTAGCTAACTGGCCCCAGCCCACCGTGTGGGTCAGTGGCCCGTCCAGAGCCAGACTCAATCCAACCAGGGCCCTAAGTTCCTCTCCCTTCCCACCAAGCGCGAACCTCACATGGCCCCAAGGGAGCTGCATCAGGTGCTGCGCCGACGGAGTGCTCTGGAGGCTGTCACCCCGAGGGATTAACTGCAGACAAGGCTCCCAGAGACGGCCCTGTGGTGAGGGCGCAGGCCACGGAGGGGGAGGAGGGAGGCGGCGAGAGCCGTGTGCACAGGACGCAGCTCCTCACGGGTGCCCGGAATCCATTTCACGCTCCTTGCTTTGGGAAGTCACCCATCAGCACCCTCCGTGGAGGAGCTGGAAACACATGTCGGTCCAGCCGAGGACACAAATCCTCTGGTCAGAGCTCGGCCCAGGTCACCCCGGCTCTCTGGAAGCAGAGGAGGCGCCAAAGAGAAGTCGCTGGAAGCTTCAGCCTCCTGCTGCAAAGAGAATCATCCTCTCCCTTCTGCCGCGTCGGCTCACATCAAATCCTGAAAATGAGACCCGGGAGGGAGCGAGGAGAGGCGGGCATCTCCAGCTGGAGGCCGGCCAGCTGTCTCCACCGCGTGTCCAGGGACGGGCTTCAACCCCGTGCCTGATCCCGCCGAGTCGGTCTGCCTCACTGGGGCCTCGGCCTGGCAGAGAGCCAGAGGCGCTGCCCACCTCCCTTTGAGAAGAAATGGCCCACGCGTGTGTGCCACCCAAACGAGGTCCCCGCGCGGGGCAGATGCCTCAGGGTGCACCCCAGCAGAGGAGGCCCCCCGTCAGCCCATGTCCTTCCCCAGCAAGCTCCCGAAGTCCCTACCTGCACACCCCA
This sequence comes from Callospermophilus lateralis, assembly GCF_048772815.1. Taxonomy (NCBI): domain Eukaryota; kingdom Metazoa; phylum Chordata; class Mammalia; order Rodentia; family Sciuridae; genus Callospermophilus; species Callospermophilus lateralis. Next base: position 124,009 of record NW_027513707.1, read on the forward strand.
TAGGCACGATGCAGCGATCCGTCTGGGTCTGGCCACAGGCAGCTCGCCACGCCAGGCCACGGCCTCCCCACCTCTGGGCTGCTCAGGCTCCTCAGCTCTCTGGCCAGTGCCCCGCCCAGGCACGCAGCCTGCTCTGTGAGTGCTCCCTCTCTACTGAGTGCTCCTCCCTGTTCTCTTAGTGCTCCCTCTCTACTGAGTGCTCCTCCCTGTTCTCTGAGTGCTCCCTCTAAGCTGAGTGCTCCCTCTCTGCTCTCTGCACGCTTCCTCCCTGTTGGGTGCTCCTCCCTGCTCTCTGGGTGCTCCCTCCCTGCTCTCTGCCCACTCCCTCCCTGTTGGGTGCTCCTCCCTGCTCTCTGGGTGCTCCTCTCTGTTCTCTGCCCACTCCCTCCCTGTTGGGTGCTCCTGCTCAGCTTTTCGCCGGCCCCACTTCAGTGATCTCGGCACAAGGATCGTGCCGGGCAGGAAGGGCCGTCTGCAGCCTCTCTAAGGCACGCCTGGTGCCCAGAAGTTCTCTGGCTGCTCAGGAGGCTTTCACAGCACCAGCTTTGCCCTGGAAATACCCATCTACCTCCCGATCCTTTCAATAGCAACCCCCGAACCACAGACCTGTCCTGTGGCCCAGAAATGCGAATGTGACCTTGTCTCTGCAGATGCCGTGGAGTTAAGGGTCCTAGTGTTCCTCTGGGTCATCTAGCTGGGCCCTAAATCCAAAGACAACTGTCCTACACATGAGGCCGAGGGGGATTGGGGACACAGAGGAGAAGGCCGGTGAAGATGGGCGAGACCAAGAGAGGCCCACAAGCCGAGGACTGCCCACAGCAGGAGCTGAAGAGGCATGAAGGACCCCTGGAGCCTTCAGAGAGGGCACACGCTACCCATAGTTTGATTAGGGACATCAGGCCTCCAGAGCTTGGAGGTAGTAACTTTCTGTTGTCTTAAGCCTCAGTCTGCAGTCATTTGTTACAGCAGCCACACAGAGCTCATACATGCTCACTGGCTGTTCATCACATCAAACATGCCTCCTTGGGCAGCTCACTAAATCTGCCACCTGACCTCATGGCCTGGCAGCATTCACAAGAGGAATGGAACTCTCTGGGCATCAGGGCAGAGGGATTAGTGATGGGGAAGCCACCCTGTGACCCTAAGGCCCCCATGCTGACCCAACTGTGAGACCAGTGGGAACGGCATTGACGATCCTGGTGAGTGGAGACCCCACCACTTGCCTAAGGCTGCCCTGTGGCTGGCGTGAGGCCAATGCACTGAGCACTCGGTGGACGAGCCAGCCCGGCTCACACTGTGCCCCAAACCTTGTGGCATGGCGCATCAGGGAAATGGCGCATCAGGGAAGACACTGAATTGTTGCCCCCTCCCTCCTTTTACTTTATTGAGATGAATGGCACACAGTCCACACCCTGAGGGCTGAACACTTGCATGCCCTGGTGTGCTGTCCACCTGCCACCCAGGGAGGTCTCCAAAGGACTCCCGCAAGGGAGCTGATCCCCATCTTCAGGGCAACAGCCTCCCCAGTTGAGGGGGGTGCAGTTTTTAAAGGTGAAATGAGGGGAACGACTTCAGATTTTTGCGATAGCTCTGGCTGGGCCCCGGCTCATCGCATTTTATTTTTGTCAGGGTTGACACAGGGGCAGCACTTTGACCCTAAGGACCCCACGGCACCTCCCACAACCAAAGTGCTAAACAGACCGCCTCCAGCACCTCCCTTGCTCCTGTGTGAGAAGCTCCTCCCAAAGCACCTCTGCCCCCCAGGCCTGCCCCCAAGTCCCCCCACAGTAGGTCCTTGGTGACCGTCGGCCGGCCGGTGTCTGGGTTAACAGAGGAGTGAACGAGTGCACCGTGTTCACGCAGCATGATGCTTCCCAAGTCAGAGCCCCTGCCTGGGTGCGTGGGCTGACTGGGGACGGTCCCCGGGGCTGGCGGGGGGAACATTCTCAGACGAGAGCAGGGAACGGTCTACAGGGAGCTCCCACAGCTGCCTCTGTCTCTGGGGGACGGGCTCCCCAACCTCCCCTGGGTCCCCTGGGAGACGGGCCTAGACCTGCTTGGCTCAGGAGTCCCCTGCTTCTCTGCAACTGAGACAGGTCCCACTGGCTTGGTGACATCTCCGGAGCTCCAGCCCCGAGGTAGCAGGACACAAAGAGCCGCAGCAGGGTCCGCCCAGAACCCACCCCTGGGCTCAGACGCGGCTCTGCCCAGCAGAAGCCCAGTGCCCACCGTGGCTCCCACCCTGGCTCCCACCCTGGCTCGCACCGTGGAGGCCGCAGAGCCTTCTCAGGACACCATGTCCACAGCCTTGGACACACAATGGAGGCCCAGAGACCTCCACAAGGGGGCTTCCTCCATGGGGCTCAGGGACCCACACGATGACCGCAGTGACCCCCCTTTGAAATCACACATGGCAGTCGCACGCAGAGTGGCCAGGGACATTCCCAAGGTGGACAGACGGCTGACGTGGTGCACCCTCAAAATAAGACACCAGCCCTGATTCCCTACAAACGGGGAGGTGGAAGATTGCAGGACAAGGGGGAATCCAGGTGCAGGGGACACTCCTGGGTAGGGCCACCTCCCGGTGGAGGGATCCTGAGCAGCTTTCTTTAGCTTCCTATGGCTCTGCTTCTGCAGCTGAGAACCCACTAGCACACGGGCAGAGGTGCCGGGAAGAGTCTAAATAGTGCCGATGATAGTTAATGCTGGGTGCCAACTTGACTAGGCTGCAGAGGATTGTGCCCAGCACTTCTTACCATGGTTCTGGGTATTTCATTAGGGTGTTTGGGATGAGACCAGCACAGGACCTTCCACAGTGGGTGGGCCTCATCCAATCAGTTGAAGGCCTAAATAGAGCGACTTCCCCTGAGGAAGTCAGAACCCTCCTGCCCGCCTCTGTCAGCCTTTCCTGCTTTTGAACTTGAAGTGAAACAGCAGGTCTTCCTGGTCTGCAGGTGCCAGCTTCAGCTGCAGCCACACCTCAGCTCTCCACCTCCTGCTGTCCACACAGACCTTGGGAATCTTCCTTCTCCGGGTCGGGTGAGCCCGTTCCCTCTGCTCAGAGTCTCTCTGCACGTGCACGTCCTGTTGGAACCGTTTTCTGGAGACCCGACCAACGCAGAGTGCCTACCCCATGCCCGACACCTAGTCGTGCTCAGCTGACGGCGCTGAGAGATGTTGGAGCTGGATGGCAATCATGCCCACATTCTGGGCTCCACCCACCACCCCAGATCGCAACGCCTGTCCCATGGAGAATCCCAAGGCAGGCTGCCCAGCAGGACATCGCACACTGCCCAGTCACTGCCCAGCACGAAGGCTGCCACAATCCTGGGACAAGAAACAAGAGAAACGTGGCTTCCAGGGGCCCAGGGGCCCAGACTCCTGAGCTGAGTGCCCAGCCCCACGGGACATCCCCGGGGCCATGGTGCAGGGAGGTAGTCAGGGCCAGGCCAGGCAGAGAGGGACCCTCCTCCATCCCTGGACTCCTCCTCTGGGTTCCACAGAGGCGAGAACAGCGTGCGGCCCCCTGCCGGCCTGTCCATCCATCCACAGAGCCAGAGGAGGTTCTCCCACTTCCTTCCGCCGGGAGGAAAACGTGGGTGCGAGAGGACAGCGGGGCACCCAACGCCCACAGATGGCACCCTCAGGAGGCTGCCGGCCCAGGGCCAGCTCTGGCCGGTCCAGAGGGCTTGCTGGGCTCACCACGGCCAGATGCTGTTGTGTGTGGCCCAGGTCTGCCCAACCTGCTTTGGTTCTTCTGAGACAGTGGGTCCCGGGACACGTCCATCTTGCGATGGTGTCGTCCATGTAGAGAAGCTTGCTCTGCCCTCCTCTGTCGGAGCCTGCCCTTCAGCTCTGACTCCAACCCTGCAGAGGGCCAGCAGGGCCCCCCGAGAGCTTTGGGTGGACCCTCGGCCCCGGGGCCTCCGTGGCTTACCTCTGCTGCTGTGGGCCGTGTCTCCTCTCACCCTCCACCGTCCTGAGGACAGACAGCCGGAGCCAAGGACACAAATCAGGGGACTTGACCCTGGGATCCAGGGAGACGGGGTCCTCCGCACACACGCTCCCCGATCGCGTGGCCCAGCGGCGTCCCTCAGAGGTTCCTTCGGCTCTGCCCACCCACACGCCCGGGGAGCTGGCCCAGGACCGTGTGCCTGGTTGGCTTCCCTGTCCCCTTGAAGCTGCCCTTAGATGTCTCTCTCTCTCTGCTGACCGTGTCCAGCTGACCCTTGAGAGGACAGAGGTGCCGACGGGCCTTGCCGGTCCCACTGCAGGCCCCTCTGCAGCGGAGCCTTGACTGCTTCAGGGTGGTCAGGGGCGGGTTTTGGAGGGCTTCTAGACCCTTCCATCCTGACGTCCGAAAGCACTCGGCGACGACCCCTCGGGTCAGAAGCCCCCGTCGGGATTGGAGGCCCAGAGCTCCACGGGGCTCGGGGAGGCAGCACCCGGTTTGCACAGCTGCTCCGGCTGACTCGGGGCTCTGGAGGCCCTCTTGTGCAGGGCCTAGTGGACGGCGGGAGCCAGGAGGAGCGTCCTTGGCTCCCTCTTCATCTCCAAGAGGAAGGAGAAGGCCTGAGCCCAGGGATCGTGGCCAAGGGCAGAACAATCGAGACGCCTCCCGCATTTCTCTTCCTTCCGACTCCCTGAGAACACCCGCTGGCTGAGGGTCTCAGTGCCCATCGCAGGCCGCTCTGAACAGGAAATGATGAGTTACATAATGTAATATTAAGGCCATAAATCTCCCCAGTAGCAGCAGCCATAAACCCTGGTTTTTATTATCCAGTTACTGCATAGACCCTGACTGTTCCCTCATCGCGGCACAATTATCCCACAATTACTGCTGTATTGTTCAGTAAACAGCGTGCCAGGAGCAGCAATTCTGGGGCTCATAAATATATAAACAAACACCGGAGCGAGGCCCCGCAGCTACAGGAAGGAGACAGGATGGGGTGCAGGTGGTCGCAGCCGCGGCGCTGGGCTCTGTGACACTCGGCCGTCTGCCGTGCAGATGGGTCCCTGGCGGCTGCCCGCTCATCCCAGCAGGGCGCAGGAAGCTGTGGGCGGCAGAAGGACGGGGTGTTGGGCCCAGGCCGGCCTGGGCCGAGCTGCAGGCCAGAGTGTGGGGGCTTGCCTTGGGCACGGCGGCTGCCGGGCGGGCACAGCACCCGTGCTGGTTGTCCCTCTTAGGGACCGCTGGTGGCCCTTTCAGGAGCCAGGGAACGTGGGTGTCACCCGGGGAACCCAAACTCTCCTCGCTCTCTGTTCCTTTTTAAAACAAAAATATCCACTGTGCCTTTATTTCTCACTCCCCCAAATGGGAGACCTCCCCGGGGCCCCCAGGGGGAGGGCAGAGAGGGCACCGTCAGACCAGGGGGGACCTCGGTGGCATCAAGACAGCGCTCACGGCACAGATGGCGCCCGACATGGCGGGGGGACAGCAGCGGGGGCCAGAGGGCGGAGCTCCTGGTTCGTGACCTCCGGGAGCCGAGGAACAGAACTCGGTTTTGAGAAATCCCAGTCTGCTGTGTGCGGGGTCAGGGGACAGGAGGGACGTCAGGTGCTGGCACATTCTGTATCCCGATGGGGCTCCCGGGTGCTCCTGCCAACTCACCAACAGGCGTCCCCTGGACTCGATTTCAGACCAAGTCGGAGGCAAAGGGACAGAGGCCGAGTGGCTGAGCGCCTGGCAATGTGCAGGCCAGTGTCCCCAGCCACACCAAGGCACGGGCTTCAGGTGAAGCCAGTTCTCCTCCCAAGGTCATTGTCCCGACAACTCTGTGCTGGTCCTGGGGTTTGGAGGGGCAGGTGGCAAGAGCATTCCAGGGACCCGGACGTGTTCCTGAGGGGTGCGGCTTGGACTTAGGCTTGGGATCAACCCACGAAACTGGGGCACAACCACAGCTCACCTCAGGGCGTCTGCACTTGGGAAGCGTTTCCTTCTCTTCGTCTTTGATTTGTCCCCCACCCCCAGGTGACACTGCAGGGCAGACAGGACCAAGGACTTGGTTCTTGTTGAAGGGGCAGCCACCTGCAGCCCAGAGGCTAAGCAGTGCAGACCAGGCCTGAGCAATGACCAGGGACCTGCGGGACCAAACCCCAGGTTGGCAGGTCCCGGCTCCTTCTGTCTCATTAAAATTAAAAGATAGAGAAATAGAAAAGCAAGTGACCTAAAGAGCATCGCTCTTCTGAGGCAGAACGTCGGCTTCGTGGTCAGCAGAACAACGAGCCCCATCTATCCACATCCTAACCTCAGAACCCGGGAGGGTGTCGGGCTCCACCACGGGGGCTTCAGGGTGCAAACGGAATTAAGGTCAGGAACCGGCTGACCTTGAACTGGGGGACTCTGGATGACCAGGTGGGCCCAGTCGTCACAAGGCTCCCTGGAGATGGAAGGGGGCAGGCGAGTCAGAACAGGAGATGGCAGCGGGAGAGGCCACCACAGGCCTCCAGGGGAGGCAGCAGCCATGAGCCAGGACCATGGGGGCCATTGGAAAAGGCAGGTGACGGGCAGCCCTGGAGCTGCAGAAGGGGCCCCCGGTCAACGCTCCAGACACTCCAGCCCACGGACCCACTCTGGAGCTCTGACCCCCGAGTCACGAGGCAGTGACCAAGTCTGGGGTCTGCCATCTGCGCAGCAGAACATTCACTTGGAAACCCTCAGGGAACGTAGCCTCCTCTCCGCCCTGGGCTGCCGGCTCCTTCCACAGGTGACTCTCTAGTTCCCACTCGGGCATCCAGACCTGAATCCAGGGGTCCCTCCATCCCACCCAGCGGGCCCTGCTGCCTTGTGAAGCGGAGGCTGCTGAGTGGCCTCGGGCCTCCTGAGGACCGCATCTCGGGTGAGCGCCACCTGAAGGGCTCCCTGGCCTGCGTTCTCCCGGAGGTCAGGCGGGGACCCAGGACGCTGTCTACAGCTAATGGAGTCTTACAGACCCAGACTCGGGAAGGGGACAGTGGCTTCTAGCAACCTCCTCTAGCAGGCCGGGCGGCTGCGCGTCTGCTGTGCTGCTGTTTCAATTGAACTTACGCTTTTTAAAAATCCTATCTGCGTTATCTCATCGGGCGACCGTTCCCTGGAACATCATAGAGCAAACATTAATTAGGGCTCCAGTTGGTGTCCTGCAGCGCTCTCAGCCGCGCCACAGGCCGTCCCGACCTGGACTCCCGTTTGAAGAAAGTCGACCGCAGCCAGCCCAGGTCTCCCAAGCAAAGGCCAACGCTGCCCGGCGCCTTTGGCGGAGAACAGGACACCAAGAGCTGAAGGGCGACAGCCCAGGACACAAAGCCAGCCACTGATGGCCAAGAACCAAGCCCACCATGACCACAGTGTGGGGCACTCAGCCAAGTGACCACACCTGCCCCTAGGCAACACACCCTCTAAGTCCACCACACCAAAGCCCTGCCACACTGCCCAGCTCCAAAGACATACGCATGGTCCAGTGGCCACAGGATGACGCAGTCACCTCAGCCAAGAGACACCATGAGCTGCACAGAGTTAGGAATCAGGCGGCTGGAGGCTTCTCTGACCATCTGTTTCTTCATCTGTAGGAACTGCATGAGGTGACCAGCTTGGCCCATTTTGCCCAGGACTTTCTTGTACATGTCCACAGCCAGTTCTCCCGACAGGTCCCAGGCCTGCGACACAACAGCCCAGATGGGACCGTGGAGCCTCCCCTTCTGTTGTTCATCAGAGTTGCTTGTTTGTAGGAAAGAATTCAAGCAATGCCCAGGGGTCTGTCTCCAGGGTGGTCGGGGCACGTCTGTGGGAGCTGGGGTGTTTCTGGAGTGCTCACCACACAGGCTGTGCCCCTCCGATGCTGAAGGACAGTGGCAGCAGGCCGAGCTGCTGGGACACGGGGACAGGGAGGACACAGCACCTCCTCCTTGCTGCCCCCGGTCAGATGCAGTCTTGGGGCAGGACGCTGTGCAGAGGAGACCTCCAGGCTCGGAAGACCCCAGGGACAGCCGTGGGAGCAGGACAGGCCTGGCAGCTCTGTCCCCTAGGCAACGTGACACATGTGCACAGTAGTGAGCCCAAAGACAGAGCGCCCGAGGGCAGCCGGGTGGCCTTCCAGGAAGGCGGGCCACCTGCAAGCCCGAGGGTCCCTGCGGGAGAGCAGAGCTGCATCCTCCGCGTCTCAAGGAAGCCTGAGGGTCCCGTGGAAGGGTCTCCCTGGGTCGAGATCCTAGGGCTCAGGTAGGGAAATCAAATCCTGAACGTCCTCCTGCTGAGTAAATATCTTCTCTGTATTTTTTCTGAGTCAACACGGTACATTTCTCCCAAGTTTGGAGAAATAATAATAATAATAACTCAACCCTTTACCTGGTCTCCCCCCTCCCGCCCCCCACCCCCCCGGGGGTGGGAAATTTGCTGGCGACCTCCGGCTCCCCGCCCACCTTGCTGCGCCACCTCATCCGCTGAGTTATTTTCATTGCATTTTATTTATTTTTAAAAGAGAGAAGCTGTCACCAGAAGGGTAATTGTCCTGGCGCGTGATCCTGTCTCGGATGGAGCTGAGCGGCCTCACTTGGTTAAGTGCACAGCCTCTACCTGAGAGATCAATCGCAGCCTGAATCATGAGGACGGAAATCAATCCCAGACGCGCTCTGCAGCCGCCACTGCCACAGGTGCCTTCCAGCAAGGCCAGGGCAGGCTCCTGAGGGCCCAGCCCCACACGTCCAGGGCCAGGAGAGTGGGCAGGTCATCCAGGGGCCAGAGGGACAGGGCTTGGGGCTTTTGTGAAGCTCCTCAGTGGAAGGCACATGAGAGAAGGAACCTCCTGGTACCTTCAAGGAGAAGATGATGGGCACCAAGCAGCATCTGCTCCCTCGGATGTTAATTAAGCAACTGCTATGTTCTAATCTCCAGGCCCTTCAAGATAAACAACCCAGAGTCTGTTCCCTAGATCCTCTAGGGGCTTTGGGGGGCTCTTGGGGTGGTAGGGGACACAGACGTGTGGGCAGCTAACTTGGCCCGAGTCGGTCTGGGAAATGCAGAGGGCCCCGTGTGGGAGGGGGAGGAAGGGCAACCAGAGCTGGATCCTGAGGGATGGACAGGGGGCTGCCGGGAACTTTTCCTTCCTCCTGGTATCAGAAGGAGGAACCAGATCCCCGGTTCTGTGGTGCCTGACACGTTGGGCCCCCGGCCTGGCACAGACCCGAGGGCCAGCATCCAGTTGCCTCTCTACAGCCCCCAAGGTCTCGATCCACTTCCCTGCCTTGGGGAGTCAGTGGGTCCGACCAGAAGGGAGCCCGGGAGTCCCTTTAACCGGTGTCCCTTCAATTTAGCTTCGAAACTGAGCCGAGGGCCTGGGCTCCTCTGGGGGCTGCTTGGTGAACCCCTTAAGTCAGAGGGCCCCAGCCCAGCCATCGCCTCTTCCCGTCTCTACCCCGTAGCCAAGGTCACTGGGTGCCTGGTGAGGTGCTGGGTGCGGGGTGCAGCCTCAGAAGCCCCCTGCAGGCCCCTGCTTGGCAAGTTTGTGGGAAAGACACCCACCCACCCTGGGCCCTCCCTGGAAGTGACCGAGGTCTGGAATGCTGGGTTGGGGTCCAGGGGGCGAGACGTTCCACAGGAACTGCTGATGCACAACAGGCCCACGACGCCCCGCCCAGCACCCCGCATGCCATACTTCCCTGGTCCCCACGGCAACTGACAGGGAACGGCAGCAAGGGTTTAGGGACAAAGAAACTGGCTTAGAAGAGTCCAGTAACTTTCTCAGAACTGCTCGGCACAGGAAAGTCAGGAAGTTCACAGGACCAGGTGGGCCTCCACGTGTCCAGTGGAGCTGTGGGCATGTTGGGGACAAGGGACGGGGACCAACACAGGTGAGCCTCTATGATCTGGGCCAGGGGATAAGCACCCATCCCAGTCAAGCAGGCTCCTCGGCCTCACCCAGAGGAAGGGCCTCCTGTCTTAGGGTGAGCACCTGTGGCACCAGCCCCAGCGTCACACAGCCACGCACCCCACACCCAGCCAGGTTTCACTGGACAACTTTGCAGCACTATCTGTGCTCCAGGTCCCAGGGTCACAGAGACCCACCCCTAATGTCTCTGGGACGCTATCACTCGCACAGGGGTCCGGGACCTATGCAGGCACCAGCCCAGAGCGTTGTTAATTAGCTTGATTAGCCATTCTGCAAACCGAGTGTGTATGGAAACATTGCAGCAGGCCGTGAGGCTATATCTCTGTGCATGTACACACACAGGCGTAGTCTACGTGATTTCGTTTCCAAGTAAAAGATAAATAGGGGAGAATGCAGCACTGGAAATAAAACACACAGCCCCGAGCCCAGGCCTCTTAAACGAGAATCTGCATTTTAACAAGATTCGTGCCTCGAAGACCCAAGAGTGGCCCTGGCAGGGCAGCGGGGGGTGGGGGGTGCCGCACACGGGTCTTTGTGCTTCCTGCTTTGGGGACAGCCCTTGACACCTCTCTGTTTAGTGGCCGCTGGGCCAGACTTGGATCACCCAGGCACCCACTCTTGCAAAGCAGACACAGACCCCAGAAAGGGAAAGTGCAGATGAGGACAGCCGGTCAGGCGTGAGGATGGGCAGAGTGGGCAGAGGGCTCAGGGGACCTCGCCCACTGAGGTCTGCAGCACCAGGATTCAGGACCCTCTCCTGGGAATACTTGAAGGGCTACTTTCAGCCATCAGAAGGCTCCTCAGTCTGGCCAGCACGTTGAGCCCACGCTGCACCCTCTCTGCTCCCCAGTGGCCAGGTGTGTGGACAGAGTGGGGTGACCAGCAGGGTCGGGTGGGACCGAACTTGAACCTGGAACCTGTATATGTCCTGCTGTCCCTGGGAGCCCATGCCCTGCTCACTGGGCAGGGCGAGTCCTATGGTGTGAACTCACACTATCGAGAGGCAGAAAGAGGTCAGAATGAATAATGAGGAGTCGACAGCTGAATGCAGCACAGAGCGCTGTCCAGTCCTCGTGACCTTGTGACAAGGAGAGCCCGCCTCCTCCCCAAGCCCCGTGCTGCTCTGGGCTCCGCTTCCCCCCAAGGCCGGGTGCAGTGGGCCAGCAGAGCAGAGGCCGGGAGCCACACTGCTGGGCTTCGGTGTCCCTCTGAGCACCCTCCCTTCCGTCTCTCGGTCCTCTCCGTGGGGAGGCCCCGTGACCTTCCTGGCCTCTTTCCGCGGCTGACGGCGGAGCTGTGCTCTCTGTCTCAGCCCTGCCGGAACAAATTACTGTAAATGACAAGACCTGAGTCCACACAGACTTATTATCTTACATTTCTGGAGAGCAGAAATCCAAGGCGAGCCGGCAGACCCGAGGCTCCGAGGGGTGGGCTGGAATTCCTTTGCCTTTCGCAGCTTCTAGAGGCTGCCCGCACCAGCCGGTCCCCAGCTCTGGGACCTCAGCCCCACCCACACATCTTCCCGGGCTGTGACCCTCCTGTGCCCCTCTTAGAAGGACCCTGGGGATACTTGGGCCCACAGGGTGATCCAGGGTGACCTCCCCATCTCAGGCTCCTGGACTGAACCCCACCTTCAGGGTCTCTGCCTGAGAGGTGACCAGCTCACAGGTGCCAGGGATGTGGGCGTCCAATGAGGTCACGATTCAGCCCAGCACAGAAGAGCATGTGGACGAGGTGTCCCGTCCCCACCCGGCCTGCAGAATGAGATCCTGACCCTCTCCAGGGGTGGCACACTCAGGGGCATAGCCTAGGCCGGGGGCCAAGGAGATCAACTTGTCCCCCAGAGAGGGCTGTGGTCACTTCCTCCAACAGCCCACCTAAGTGAAGTCAAATTCGGGAATATGTGAGACTAAGACGGGAAGCTGGGGGCACAGGCGCCATGGAGATCCTGGGGTGCAGGCCTGAGCAGGTGACCGGAGCCTTGGGACCCACCGCACTCCTGGTTTCCTACTCTGGGGAAACTCGTGGCGTCCTGTGGCAGGGGGACGTGGGCTCAGCCTGGTGGGCCACAGGGCCTGGGGTGAGCGCGCTGGGCTCTGCGGGATGGTGCCTTGGCCCGTCGCCGCGGCCCTGAAGGCACACCCTGGGGCCTGTGCTGTTTCTAGCAGGCGCAGCCTGGGCCGACCACAGCTGATGTGCCGTTTTTGCAGGCCCGGCTCGGGGAACGGAGTCCTGGGTGCGTGGGCTTCACGGGAACAGAACCCCGTTCTGGCTGCTTTTCACCGTCTCTCCGGAGGCCAGCTGGCAAAGGAGGCGGAACTCAAAACCGCTGAAGTCACTGGGTTCTGCCGGTGCCAAAAGCCGGGACAAGGCTCCGCTTCAAGGGGCCAGGGTCCAGCACCGTGGGCAGGGACTGGTCAGCTGACCAGAGCACCCCTCCCTCCCCGCCGGCCCTCCGCCCCGCTCTCCTCCCCTCCCCTTTCTCCCTCCCTCTCCCCTCATGTCCGATTGCCTTCAAGGCCAAGAGAAGCAGCTGTGAGACGCTGACCTTGACCTGAACTGGGGCTACTTACAGTCACCCCAGCGAGGGTCTCCCGGGACCTGGGTCATCAGTGACATGAATTCTGACCCTGGCTTTCCATCCCCAAGGCCCTGGATGTGGCGACCCGGGCAGAAGGCGGGGTCTTGCTTGAGGCTGGCTGAGAGGTCACGGGCCCCCTCCTGTGACAGGGGACAGGGGCCCACTGCTCTCCAGGGGCTGCGCTGCCCCCTGCGCAGGGTCCTTCTGTCTCTGGGCAGAGAGGGAATGGCGTAGCTGAGCCCGTGCCTTGGAATTCCCCTGGGAACCGCGGCTGTGGGAGGAGGAAGGTGACAGGAGGCTGGTGCAGTCGGACGCAGGACAGAGGGTTCCAGAAGCCAGGCGGGCAGCCGCGGGGGAAAAGCGCCAGGCGGACACCAGGGGAAGGAGACGGGAAGGAGACCAGAAGGGCTAGCTGCTCCTCAAGACTGAGAGAGGCCGCGCGCGCCCAGGTCAGACCAGCTTAAAGGGAAAGCACCGGGCTGAGCCCTGGGCCCTGCGAGGAACAGGCCTGCAGAGGGACAGGCCTGCAGAGGGGCCAGAGACAGCCGCAGGAGGCAGTGACTGAGGCTCGGGGGCCAGCAGAGTGGCCGGCAGGAGGGAAGTGCCAAGCGGGCAGCCTCCTGCAAGTCCCGGGGCAGCCAGGGTCCTGGCAGGGAAGGGAGGACAGCGGCAGGAGGCGGTGTGGCAGGGTCTGGATCCTGGCTCTGTCACCTAGTGCTGCGGGACCTCGGCCAAGTCACTTACCCTCTCTTGTCCTCGGTTTCACCACCTGCGTCCACAGGACAAGACCGATTAAGGACCCCACCAGTCAGTACTGGAGACCACCTGCGCAGAGCCCAGGCCACACGTGTGTTAGCAGGGAGACCCTGCAAGGGCGGGTCAGGCAGACAGGACACCGAGACCAGGCCTGAGCACAGCGAGGTCGGGGTTAGACACCCGCTTTCCTAAGTCAGGGTGGTGACCAGGAAAACTGGTCTAAGTGGGAGGTTTTTCCCAAGTGAGAGCACGTTCTCCGTCCTGGACTCGGCACAGGGCAAGGCCAAAGCCAGGGAGACCCCCTCTGTCCTTGCCCAGCCCCGACAGGCGCTGAATCCTGGGTCAGGACTTCACCTTGGATGACCACTTCAGGGCAGACGCAGCACTCCAGCATGGTTGGCCAAGCCTCCTGATGAGGCAGCCCCTGCTGACCCCTCCTGCTGAGCTCTGCTGCTGACCCCTCCTGCAGACCCTACCTGCTGACCCCTCCTGCTGACCCCTCCTGCAGACCCCTCCTGCTGATCCCTCCTGCTGACCCCTCCTGCAGACCCCTCCTACTGACCCCTCCTGCAATCCCGCCTGATGATCTCTCCTAAAGACCTCTCCTGCAGACCCCTCCTGCTGACCCCTCCTGCTGACCCCTCCTGCTGAGCTCTGCTGCTGACCCCACCTGATGACCCCTCCTGCAGACCCCTCCTGCTGAGCTCTGCTGCTGACCCCTCCTGCAGACCCCTCCTGCTGACCCCTCCTGCTGACCCCCCTCCTGCTGAGCTGTGCTGCTGACCCCTCCTGCAGACCCCTCCTGCTGACCCCTCCTGCTGACCCCTCCTGCTGAGCTGTGCTGCTGACCCCTCCTGCAGACCCCTCCTGCTGACCCCTCCTGCTGAGCTCTGCTGCTGATCCCTCCTGCTGACCCCTCCTGCAGACCCCTCCTGCTGACCCCTCCTGCTGACCCCTCCTGCTGACCCCTCCTGCAGACCCCTCCTGCTGACCCCTCCTGCTGACCCCTCCTACAGACCCCTCCTGCTGACCCCTCCTGCTGACCCCTCCTGCAGACCCCTCCTGCTGACCCCTCCTGCTGACCCCTCCTGCTGACCTCTGCTGCTGACCCCTTGTTTGGGTCAGCTTTTTCGCGGCTGTGACTAAAGGCTCTGAGCAGAACAACTGTGGAGGAGGAAGAGCCTATTTGAGGGCTCACAGATTCAGAGGACTTAGTCCATGGAAGTCTGGCTCCATTCCTCGGGGCTCGAGGTGAGGCTGAACGTCACGGCAGAGTGTGTGGCCCAGGGAAGCAGCTGGCATCAGGGTGACATGTACCCAAAGCCACGCCCCAGTCCCCACCTCTAATCCCATGGGGTGAACTCTGATCAGGCTGAGGCTGTGACCCGACATGTCTCCTCCTAACTTTCCTGCGTTGTCTCCCATGTGAGCTTTCAGGGGACACCTCACACCTAAACCATGACACCCCGCCTGCTGACCCGCCTGCTGACCCGCCTGCTGACCCGCCTGCTGATGCTGCCTGTGGCCCCTGCGCCTCCCAGGCTGGCCACAGACACAGCTGGAGCACTAAGTGCTTGGTGACCTTCTCAGACGTCGCAGGAGCTGACTGGGGGACGCAGCCGGCCGCAGTTGGAGATGTGATCCAGGACAGCAGGGAGGTCCTCAGCCGAGGGGACAGAGTGGACTAGGTTAACTCAGTCCGGGTCATTCTGCTCGACTCGCGGTGGTGGCGTCCCGACAAGCCCACGGCAGTGGGACACGTGTGTGAGGCAGCTCACCTGTGATGACCACGGCTCCACCTGGCCTGCCTTCGACACAGCCACCACAGCCACCCACAGCCACCAGCACCGCCCAACCCCGACCCTATTTTGTCATAACATAGCGGCTGTCTCGGGCGGGTCACCTCGGAAGAGGCAGCTCTCGTGCCACCGTGAAGTTGAAACATCCCACGTTGAGCCCTCCCGTGGGCGCCGGCTCTACTCTCCCCTGACCACCAGCAGTCCTAGGAGGCCCCACAGCAGGACAGGTCATCTGGGGCACGTTGCCTCATGAAGGTCAAAGTCCAACTTTGAAGCCACGCCCCGACGACCCGTGGCTTAAGGACTAGGAGGACAGGCGCAAAGGCCCCTCTTCCTGTCTCAGAGGTGGCATCTCCAGCCCCTGGGCCCCTGGGCTTGGGGAGAAGGACTCGGGCTGAGCAGAGGCTGGCCTCCATGGCAACAGCGTCCTCAGCTGACCAGGCCGCTGTCCCTGGAGCCCCCCAGGCAGAGGCTGCCAGCAGATGGGAGGAATCCTTCCAGAGGGTTCTTGACCCACGGGGTCCTTCTGATGCACTCAGACCCAGGCTGGCTGTCACTACAGCCACGTGACTTCCCAGGGGGCACCTGGGGACCACCGGGAGGTGCAGGTGTCTCCTGTCCCTGCCACCTGCCCTCCCGCGTCCCCAGTGGCCACCCCCAGGGCACCTCCACGGGCAGGATTCCTGGTCTCCTCCTGGCCTCATGGGCTCTGTGGGGGACCGAGGCGTGCCCCCTCCCTGATGGGCCTCACCATGGCCTCTCACCATGATGGGGCCCACCCAGTGTCACGGCAGAGGCGTGAGGGCAGCAGCAGGGACCTGACCACCAGTGGGCCCAGGCACAGGGTCCCCTGCCCCACCTGCCCTTGCCCGTGGCCTCTAGGCCTCCCCGGCCCGCCCTGGCTGCCTTTCTCCCTCTGCCTCCCTCTGTCCCACCCGGGCCTAGAGGGGCTGGCTCTCTACTCCCCCGTCTTCGCCCAGGACGGGCCCCGGGGGCTCCCTGGAGCTGGGCTGAACTGGGGGCCTTCCTGCCTCTGGGCCCCGCCGTCCTCCGCCTTAGCTTTGACTCTAGGAAACCTGTGCCTGGGACTTCTTTCTCGGTCCCTGGAGAAGTAAACCTACACCAGGGGAATGTATCCTCAAGAGAGCAGGGGCCAGCCCGGCCTCAGGGCGGGTCCTTAGCACCTTGGGTGGCCTAACGGAGCCCACCAGCCTCCCTCTCCGGACTCAGCAGACCCAACGCCGTCCTCCCAGCCGTCTAGCGCGCACCTTGACTCCTTCCCGCCTCCCCAGCACGTGTCCCCTGCTTCCTGAGGTGCCCTGCCTGTGCCCTGGCCTGGTGCCATGTAGCACACTGCAACTTCTAGAACAAGGGGCCCCTGCAGAGCGGAGAGGCAGCCCGCACATCCCTGCCTCCAGGACCGCCCAGGCCCCGGTGGGGACCGGGGAGCCGCGCCCCACCCTGACTCACCCTTTGCTGGGGCACAACCTGCCTGCGATTCGGGCTCCCACCGCCGGGGAGGTCCCGCCTTGGTCAGGCGGAGGCGGCCCAGCGCAGGGCTGCTCGCTGCTGCTGTTCCGATTCTGGTGGAGCTGACGGCTCTCCTCCCGGTCCTTCCCTGTGAGAGCCCATGCCCTCCTCCCTCCCATCACCCTGGTTGCCAGGCACGGGCCATCGTCACGCCAGCCCCACCGCCCCACCGAGGGATCTGTGCCCAGAGAGACGCTACGGAACAACCACAAGGCCCAAAGCTCACTTAAGTTGTCACCAGGAAAAGACACCTTCCACAGAGGCTGGGTCGGCGGCTGGAAGGACAGTCCACCCCCTTCCCTGGTCGAGACCTACTCTGCACTGAGGCCAGAAGAGTGGCCCCCTCCCGGTCCTCTCTGCACCAGCCCCGCAGCCCTCTCTTCTTCTCAGAAGACCCCAGAGCTCTGGTCACGCAGCAGAGGCTGCTGGTTGCCTGCCGGACCTGCTGCTCCCTGCTCTCGTCTTAACACAACCCAAATTTTACTAAGGCATCATAGAGTCGGCTGAAAGTGCCAGCCCATGGCAGCCTCCCTGGCAGCTGGAGTGATCCCCTGACACGCTGTGAGCCACACTGAGCAGCAGCCGCAGCAGGGCTTCAGGGGAGATGGTAGGGGCTACAGGGCCGATGTAAGGAAGGACTGCCACTGGTCGGCGGCCAGCCACAGTTCATCCTCAGGTTCTGGAGCCCAGAAGCCCAAAATCAGCCCCACTGGGCAGAAATCGAGGTGTTGGCAGGGCCACACCCTGAAGGCTCCAGGCTTGTCCTGTACCCCCAGTGGCTGGTGATTTGTACAGCTCCTGTGGCCACACGGCCCATCTCCACTGCCGCAGTCTCTGGCTGGGCACAAATCACGAGTCTCCACACAGCTTGTAGATTCAAACAGCAATTCTTTATTCCTGAACTCACACCGGCCTTCTACAAACACGCTCTGGGGGAATCCACGTTCTCTGCCCAAATCCACACCGCATGGGCTTCTGTCTCCCAAAATATACTGTCTGACCCTAAGCACTCAAGAGGAACTCAGCAGCAGGATACGCCCTATTCTAAAGGGGGAACACCCTAATCTCCTATTATGCTAAACTGCCCTATTCTAAAGGGGGAACACCCTAATCTCCTATTATGCTAAACCGCCCTATTCTAAAGGGGGAACACCCTAAACACGGATCCTGCCCTGGTCCTTGAGCAAGGTCACCTTTCAGAAGTCCTTCCACTAGACAGCATGGGAGTAAGCTGGCAAGGAATTTGTCATACCTACTTGGCTGATGGCTCCCAGCACTCCACCTGCCCCGTGGCCACTCTGCAGGCCCCTCCTCCCTCTCCTGAGGACACTTGTGATGGTGTTTGGGGCTCACCTGTAATGTCCTCGTCTCGAGATCCTGCACTGTCCCCGTATGCAGCAGCCCAGTTCCACGAGGCCACATCTAAGGCTCCGGGGTTGGGGCGTGGTGCCTCTGGGCTCCATCGTTCAGCCCCCTCCAGCTCCTGACGGGGACAGGATCAGTCCACTGTGCCTTCTGCCTCTGACCTCTCCCTGCTCTGGCATGACCACAGACACCGTGCGGAGGCCCCTGGCTGCGGGTGAGAGTGGACATCTGGGGCTGAGGTCTGAGGAGGCTGTGTCCTGCGGGCTCCCTCCAGCCAGGGTTGGACAGTTCCCAGGGGCCTGCCTCTGGGCTCCCTGCTACAGGAGGCTTTGTTCAACCCACAGCTCGGTGGGCTTTCCTGTTCGACCTGGAGCAGGTCCTTAGCAGGGGCCATGGCCAGGTGACCAGGTACCTGGAGAGCCACAGGGGATGAGGCCAGGACTAGCCCTCGCTCCTCGCTGTCCTCAGCAGACTGCCCACCTGATTACCACTCTCTCTGGACTCAGGGCCGTCCTTCAGGAAGGACGACGGCATGCGGGCCTGCCAGGCGCCCCGAGAGGAGGGGCCCTCCTGACGGGGGACACGCTGGGCCCCGCCAAGACGTCTGCAGGGCCTAGGCCTGAAGCCTCCCGGTTCCCCGACTCAGCTGCTGGCTGACAGGGGACTCAGGCGTGGGCACGCGCCACTGCTGCTTTGGACAGGCTCTGAGCCCCGAGTGGCCTGGGACCACACATGACGTGACACTCTGTCCACCACACTGTCCCTGTGACCACTCAGAGTTATGTCTTCAGAAAATGATCTGTTCCGAGGCCTCTCACCAAGCAGGTCTCGGATGAGCACTCGACGCACTCGGGACCCGCGTCCCCATCTGGCCTCGGCACGCTGGGCCCTCCTTGGCCATCTCTCCTGGCCGCTCTCCTCCTCCCTCATCTGTGAGTGACCCTTCCTGGTCCTTTCTGAGGCAGAGGCTCTGCGGGGTTGGCTTCACAGGACCTGGGGGGTGGCTGGTGAGGCGCGTGGCCGGGGTACGCTGGCCTGCCTCGTCACTCTCCCAGGCACCGACAGCATGTCTGGCTTGGGCTGTCCCGCCAGAGCTCCCCGGCAGCCCCAGGAGCGCTGGAGCCACCAGGCCCCTGTCACAGGAATCAGGCTGACACTGGTTGAGGGACCTGCTCCAGGTACAGCAGGCACGTGGCCCAGTGAAGACCTGAGCCCGCGGTTGGGGTCAGGAGCGTCCACTGCTGTACTGGTTGGGCTGATGTGGAGTCTGGGGCGGCTGGGGAGTGACATGTCGGAACAATGTAATAGGGTGGACGATGGCAGCGGCACGTGATGCCAACCCGCATACATAACAGACTCAAGTGGCCTGCTACCCAGAGAAGGACTCTGGAGTGTCCATCAAATCCCAGCCCACACACGCATGGAGGAGCATACACACACACACACACACTCACACTCACTCACACACACTCATACTCTCACACAACACACACACTCACACACACTCTCACACACACTCACACTCACACATACTCGCACACACACACACTCACTCACACATACTCACACTCACACACACTCGCACACACACACACTCTCACACACACTCACACTCACACACACTCTCACACACACACACTCACACACACACTCACACACACGGGAACACCCGGGACGCAGGCAGAGACGAGTTGATGATATTCCAGTCCCTCTCTCCTCGTCCCTGATACACACTCCTTCCAGTCTGGTTGGCACGACTGGGTCGCCTTGGCTCAGGTCAGCACCACGGTTTGTGTATGTTTGATGGTTATTCTCGAACTCAGGACCCCCAAAGACCACCAGAGACCCAAGATCGATGCAAGCAGCAAAGAGGTGTTTATTGCGAGCTAGCTCGGTCCTCTGCATGCACACACAGCAACTGGTGACGCTGAGAGGCCCCGAGCCCAGGGTTCACAGCATTTTTATACATTCTTTGGAGAAGGCAGGGACTTCACATACATCATAGCAAATCATCACACACCACGGGAAAATCAGATAACAACTCTAAAACATGATCAGCACATTCACTGGCGGGAACAAGTTGGGTAGGGGTGATTGGTCAGTACAAAGGGGGTATTCGTTTGAACTGATTGGTTTAAGCCAAGAGGGGTGTACGTGCTGAACTACATGGTTTCCCAACACCATAAACTACTGGGGGTCATCTGGCATCCCAGGTATTTCCCTGTCTCATGCTGATTGGTGGCTGCTAGGGGGCTGCTATGGGACCCCACCTAGCCTGACTGAGTCAGGGACACCTGGGCAGCAGATCTCTCCTGTTATTTGTAGATAAACAACTTAGCAGGGTGGGAAGGTGCCTAGGAGTGCTCTGTGGGTGATGTCCCTTCCTTGGACAGCTTTGCTCTGAGTAGAGGCTGGTTTTTCATTCCCCCCTTTGTCTGGAAACTTGGGAACCAATCATGGTTTCCTCAGTTGGGGGCCTATTTGGGCAGGTTCTACATCTTGGTAAGCAGTAATCCTCAGGGGACAGTCTTCAACTTCCCAGACTCACTTAAAATTGGCCTCCTAGATCCAACCTGACTCGATTTACCTATCTACACTGCCTTTCCACTTTTGGCTTTGTTCCCCCCTAATTGTAGAAACTTTATTGCTGTGTGGAGAAGAGGCGACGACTCGTTCTGGCTGCTTCAGAGCTGAAAAAGGGGTGTCGAACATGAGGGGGCTTGAAGACGTGGGGGGGCGACGTGGGGGACTGAGTTCCCTTTTAGAAGTCAGTTCCATTTGAGGTCTGGTTGGGGAAAAACAGGTTGTCATCTGGGATGGGTGCTTCTATGAGAGAAACAAAAACCATGAGTACTGAATAAGTGTTGCAGCAGCTGGATCATGTCACTGTACAGAAGTTCCCTCACCAGGCTTTAACATCCCCAGTTACCAGGACTGTGAACATGACATTTAACTGTTAGGATTACAGATGTCCTTCCCCTTAAGACACAGTTTAATAACTTAATGTCATCTGAGCTTGCAAAATCCTTTTACTAGTTTGACCTCTGTGTCTAATAGAGAAATCTTTAATTCTGTTATTAGGGCTGGATAACCATACTAGCAAATAAAGGCCTTGAACTAAAAACTACTCTGGCAGTTCTTTTTGATAGTTATCAGGCATTCCTGTCTGAGAATCTCTTTTGTAGCCTCCAGTTTACTTATTTATGGAAGTTACATTTAACTATTATTATTATTTAAAATGCCCAGGAATAGCTGTGTTTTGGCTTTGACTGTCTTTGCTAAGTGTTTAAGATGAAGCAAGTCAAACTGACTTTTGTTTCTATCTATTGTTAACAGTCAGCTGAGTTTCCCTGGGAGTCCTCGGGAACTTACAGCAGCTTTTCAGATCTGCTAGTGCCATTTGTGCTAGGATGGGTCCAGGCCTTGCTTGACCATGTGGCTTCCCTCGGAAGCATCAGGGATGTCTCCCTTTTCTGATGACCCTCCTCTTCATAGCAAATGCACTGGTTGGCTTTCTGTCCTCCACTGGTCTCATTAATCTCCCTGATCGGGAGGTTATGTGGCCCAGAGTTGCAAAGCTCTTTGGAGAAGTCCCCTATCCCCTGACTCAGACTGACTCAGAGGGCAAGAGCCAAATATTGGTTTTCTTGACCCTTTTAATTTAACTAATTTTAAAACTTAATCTTAAACATCCAGCAAATAAATTTCAACAGCCTTACATTAAGAGCACTGGGCTTTAATGTCTATCTCTCTATCCTGTAGGTGATAACTCCTTATCTTACATTAACCCAGGTTGTGAGTTCTTAAAGCAGTACTTCTGCAAAACAGGCAATCTTTAGACCATTTATAAGAAAACTACAAAATAAAATTATCAAGAGTAAAAACATATTTAGTTCATATAATAGCTACCTTGAATTTTGGTGGAGTTATACATTATATCCCCTGTTTGAGATCCTAGTAATCTTGACAAAAACCAACTTTTGGACACAACTTTAAATGTACTGAAATCTGGCCTACTTCTTCCATAGTCACTTTCACATGCAGTGAGATGGGACACAGAGCCTTATCTCAGGCAAGGCAGGGTTCTTCATAAATCTTAAGTACTGTAGTTCTGAAACTGATCTTTGCTTTTTTAAACATTTTACAATAAAACCTTTACATAGATTAGGCTCTCATTAACTTAAAAATATATTTAAATTGTATCTCAGTATAAAAAGTAACATAGAACTTTACATATCTTATTGATAACAAGTCCAGTTATAGAACACAAATGATATAAATAAATCTTCAACATGTTTTTCTTTTAAGCCTAAAATTACATACAACTTTAGAACACCAGCTTGATATAATGCTCTTTTGTAGCTTCTACCGTACAGACTGGAAGATATGAACACATTAATGGCACCACAATTACATTGATGTTTTTATATTAACCAAATTTAGCTTTTAAACAAATAACATTACAATATTGAAAAATAACAGTTGTTGTTTAACCATAGTTGTATAATTTTTAATTTCTTTAAGATTACTTGCTCAAAAACTTACACATATAACCAACTTACACAAACCTTCTTTATCACTTCTTAAACCCTCTTAATTACTTAATCAATAGACTCTCTTATCCAGAAACACATTTTCCCTCTATTAAATCCACACCTAGAACCTTTTAGTTTCTCTTTTCCATCTGTTAACCTCCTTCTGTTCACATTTTGAAACAATACTTGTAAATTTTTGAATTTAGGCAGATTATTTCATAGACATTAACATTTTATTAGGGTCTTTTTGAACACCTAGAAAAACTTATAAGCTTAATTTTAAAGACATCTTTATTTTTATCTGTTTACCCAATTTAAATTGAACCATTTGAATCAAAGATATTTGGATCCATTTTTAAATTTTTTTATGAGCGCTCCTCATATATCTGCCAATTGTCATATAACTGCATGATATATGGACATACACACATATAGACATACCGACATACAACACATAACACAAGTGTGCACACATACACAAGGCCTTGTAGCTGTTTTTTCAGGTGAAATCTCCATTGCAATGTTTAAAAACTCCACAGTTGATCAAAAATAGAACTGATCAGAAAACATTAACTTGTCTATAGGATCAAAATTATGAGCTCAAAAAAAAAAATACAGAATCTAAGAAAAAGCAAGAGTCCTAAAAAAGATGACTGGCCAGTAATTAGTAAATACCATACAATTTACTCTTTGGTTTGGTCTAGTTTGAGTTCAGGTAAAAAGACACTTTTACTCTTTTTTTTCCTTGGGCCTCAGATCTGTCTCCGACTGAGCTCCAGGCTTCTTCTATTTGCATATCAACTTAAGTCCTGGCTGAGGTCTGGAAGGAGCTGGGAAAACTGGAATTCTGAGCAGAAACCTCATGCCCAAGGCATTTTAGCCATAAGTCATAATTTCCAGGTTTGGATGTTGAGAATTATGATACAAGTTTAAGATGCAATTCTCAAAATTTTATATCTTTATATTTTCCTACACTAGAAAAACTTGCTCACACAAAACTGAAAATAGGATCTTTCTTGATAATATAAAAGCCACCATCAGAAGAAGTTTCTTTAGGATCATTAAGCTACTTTCTTTGTTCTGAAGTTCCTAAAGTAGTATTAAGTTACATTAAATCACCAGGAAAAAAAAATCCACACACTACCATGTATATCCAAAATTAAGCTTTGAAAATTTCCAAGACTGTTGCTAATTAATGTCATTTCAATTCGCCAGGCCAAAGTTTTAATTTAACACCTTTTTTTTTTTTTTTGGATCTTACACACTGAGGGGAACAGATATCATATCATAATTTATTATCCTTGCCCAAGTTAATGTACTGGTACACCTAGTGAAATCTTTTAAGGCTACCCAGTTCAAAAATTGATGAAAAAATAAAACTAAATGATTGGGAGTTACTTGCCAACTTGGAAGTAGAGTTCTTTAATCCAAATATTTAAGTTTTCTGGCATGAACTATCTGAAATCACAAACTTAACAATTACTTAAACCCGACTTTTAACTGCAAGATTGTGCAATGCTTTAGAA
Organism: Callospermophilus lateralis; assembly: GCF_048772815.1. Lineage (NCBI taxonomy): Eukaryota > Metazoa > Chordata > Mammalia > Rodentia > Sciuridae > Callospermophilus > Callospermophilus lateralis. The sequence continues at coordinate 147,964 of NW_027513707.1, forward strand.
ACCCATTCAGATACCAGATTGTTACAATTTTAAAAAATCATCTTTTAGATACACATTCAGCCAAGATCATCCCCAAGAAACAATCTATAATATCAACACATTACTGCATTCATTGTCCCTTTTTTTAAGTAGACAGAGGTGGAGTAATCCTTAAATTGCAGGTAAGGAAGAGGGAGTTCCCCAAAGCAAAATCGCTTTGGCAGCTGCTGGGAGTCCCTTAGTCCCACCTTTTACTTACAGGATTAGTTCCTCTGGTTTGGTCTGACCCTAGGCACCAGGCACTCTCTATATCTCCTAATTTTTCAGTAGTCAGCTCCCAAAAAGTTCATCCTCTGCTTGCAGTTGTTCAGATGCTAGGTTCCCCAAGAAGGCAGAGTGGGGGCTCCTCTAAAGTCCCCTCTGGGGTGCCAAAATTTGTGACCGAAAATTCGGTTCCTGCTCTTGAAGCCAATTAATGCCAATTTAATAATGAGGACAGGGTTTTAAGAAAAGTTAAAGCGAGATATCAAAGTTCTTTAAAACACAGCTAAAAGGGGTGTAAAAGGTGAGAACAGAAAAGCTGGCGGTTTTATTGACTTTTGGTCCCTTACAGGAGAAGCATACTAGGGACAATTTAGGCTAAAATTTAGCCGAAGTTATCTCCACACATCTAAGGCAGATTGGAATTTGGGACTCTGCATCTGTCCAAAGTAAAACAATGCCATCACACTTAACAGAGACACAGACAAAAAGACACACAAAGGCATAGATTCCCTCCTCATATTGTCAAAAAAATGAGAGTGAGTGCTGGCCCCAAGCCAACTGGGACCTTCCCTTCAGACAAACGGATTGGGGGAGCATCCCCCTCAGATTGGGTCTGACGACCCCAGATTGGGAGATTAGTTCTCTTGCCAGGGTGTTGGGCTGGAGACAGACAGGACAATGGAAACAAACACACATAACACAGAATTCGCAGCACGTCGTGGATTGCTACCCAGAAACTAAAGGCTCAGGCAGACCGCGGATCCGTCAGCTACAAAATACTTTACCAAATACTTCACAAAATACTTTATTATAGGAAATTCACTCAGAACCCAGAAAGGGGCTGGGGACGCCTCCCACAAAACCCGTCGGCTGCCCTACGGTGCGTCCACCTGGACCTTTTGCCGACCTCACAACACAAAACCATAACTGCAGGCAACCAGAGTACAGAAACGTACACATTGGCAATGCCTTTACTTACCGGCCGGGTTTTCATCACCTCTCGATCGGGGTGTCTGGGTAGGCTTCTTAGGGGGATCCCGGGTGAGCCCCCATATGTTATGCTCGAATTCAGGACCCCCAAAGACCACCAGAGACCCAAGATCGATGTAAGCAGCAAAGAGGTGTTTATTGCGAGCTAGCTCGGTCCTCCACACGCACACACAGCAACTGGTGACGCTGAGAGGCCCCGAGCCCAGGGTTTGCAGCAGTTTTATACATTCTTTGGAGAGGGCAGGGACTTCACGTACATCATAGCAAATCATCACACACCGCGGGAAAATCAAATAACAACTCTAAAACATGATTAGCACATTCACTGGCGGGAACAAGTTGGGTAGGGGTGATTGGTCAGTACAAAGGGGGTATTCGTTTGAACTGATTGGTTTAAGCCAAGAGGGGTGTACGTGCTGAACTACATGGTTTCCCAACACCATAAACTACTGGGGGTCATCTGACATCCCAGGTATTTCCCTGTCTCATGCTGATTGGTGGCTGTTAGGGGGCTGCTATGGGTCCCCACCTAGCCTGACTGAGTCAGGGACCCCTGGCGCAGCAGA